>NC_051389.1:51125920-51128420 GCF_015228065.2 Penaeus monodon
TGTATATATATGTGTATATATATATATATATATATATATATATATATATATATATATATATATATATATATATATGTTATTATACATAATACACACACACACACACACCACTCACACACACAACACAACACACCACACCACACAAAAATATATGCTATAATAATATATATAATTATTAGATATATATCTTTATATTCATCATATTCAATATTATCATATATTATTCATTATATATAATACTATCTAATAGTATATATATAATATACTATATATTACATATTTAGTATATATCACATATAATATATATTTATTATATATATATATATTATTATTGTATATATATATATATATATATATATATATATATAAACACTTTTTTTTTTACGGTAGGTTCATGTTTGAGCTGCCGTGTCAACAGCATGATACTTAATTGTAGTTTTATTTGTGATGCTCTTGGAGCGATGTGCGTGGTAGGTCCCCAGTTCCTTTCACGGAGAGTTGTTGGTTACCTTTTATATTAATCTTTATCATTCTATTTATCCGGCATTGGACAGCACTGATTGGGTTGGCTTACCACTCATGCTAGGTAGGTAATGTTTTTTTCTTTTCCAAAACAATGTATAATATGTATGTCACTGTCCCTCTTTCACTCACACGCTCATTCTCTCTCTCTCTCTCTCTCTCTCTCTCTCTCTCTCTCCTCTCTCTCTCTTCTCTCTCTCTCTCTCTGTCTCTTTATCTATCTAATCTATCTATCTATACTATATCTATACTATATATTGTGTGTTGTGTTGTATGTGTTAGTGTGTGTGTGTGTGTGTGTGTGTGTGTGTGTGTGTGTATGTATATATACATACATACTGTATTGGGGCAGACTGAGCCTTTGTGAAACCAGAAAAATCCCGGTGAGCCGGTGCCAACAAATACATTTTTGAGAATTTTATTTTCCATTGTCTAATAAATTGTGCTTTATATCATCCCTTATTACACCAAATTGTTTACTGTTTCTCGTTATCTATGTGTATGCTTTCCATTCTTTTCTGAACATATTAAGCTTTTTGAATTTTTCACTTACCAGCCTGTGATAACTACTTTACATGTCACTACTCTTATTCAAAAAAAAAAGAAAGAAAAAAAAAACGTTTCTATGTAGTTACTTTGCTCTTCACATTACATAATCCTATTTGGAAATTCACCTTCTAACTTTTCGTAATCCTTATATGTTATTTTATTTATCAATTTATCTATTTATGTATTTATTTGAAGTTTCCGAATAGTAGACAGTCCAGTTCCAGTAGAATATCCTTCATCTTGGCAACCCATGTCCAGCAGTTGCCAGTGTTTACCTTACGGTCTTAGTGTACACGACTGTTAAATTCGTGACCCATTCGTGATAGTGAAGAGAGAACAGGGCGTTAAAGTAATTTAGTAATACTTATGGTGGATTGCCACGAAGACATGGTGCACCATTTATGCCATAATGAGGCAGGTTAATGAATGAAGTGACATGAAATCTATATAATTATTTTCTAGAATGGCTGTATCCCAAAACACGATTTTTCATTCTCAAATATTCGAATCAAATTGCAAGTTGCTCGGATATACCTGAGTGTACATATATTTTGTGTAAAACGACGAAAATTAAAAAGCTCGTCGCTAATGATAATATATAAATGACAATAAATAATTGAAAATTAACCGGAATGAATGAAGAAGGGAAGAAAGTAATAGTTTATAGTTTTAGATAGCATTTACCTTCACAATATGACGAGATTTTGTGATAAATGGAAAATTGAAAAAATAGAGACAGAATTGTTTGCATGAAATCTTCCTCAAAATAACTCACTGGATGAATTTTCAAGAGTCTTGAGTTTTGAGCATAGACCTATGTCATTATAGAAAATGAGGCTAGAATTTACTTATAGTTTCAGGGAAAATCAGGCAATCTTTTCACCCGGGTCTGTATGCAGTTTGATTTCATAAGGTCACAGCTATGTGTATATTTTCTGTAAGTTCATTTCCAGTTCATTTTGTATCGGTCTTTTCAGTTTTCTGCACACGTTACTGTTTTGTTTTCGTTTGTGTGTGTGTGTGTGTGTGTGTGTGTGTGTGTGTGTGTGTGTGTGTGTGTGTGTGTGTGTGTGTGTGTGTGTGTGTGTGTGTGTGTGTGTGTGTGTGTGTGTGTGTGTGTGTGTGTGTGTCCATCGAATGAGCGAGCATGAGAGAAGGAAAAAGCGTGATCCTCATAACACGCCTTTGATGTTGCTTCTCTGGAAATTAGATTTCTTAAGCTCACTGGCTCTTCTACGCGCTATCACTCTCTATATACTAATATATATATATATATATATATATATTTGAATATATATATATATATATATATATATATATATATATATATATAAGAGAGAGAGAGAGAGAGAGAGAGAGAGAGAGAGAGAGAGAGAGAGAGAGAGAGAGAGAGAGAGAGAGAGAGAGAGAGAGAGAGATAGATAGATAG
>NC_051389.1:51140920-51148420 GCF_015228065.2 Penaeus monodon
AAAATGGGAAGGTTGGTTGAAAAAGATAGGCAGATGGTTAAAATAATGAAAAATGGTTAAAGAATATGGGAAGATTAAAGAAAATGGACATTACAGAAAATGAGATGATTAAAGAAAATGGGAAGATGGTTAAAGAAAATGGGAAGATGATTCTAGAAAATGGGAAGTAAATTAAAGAAGATGGGAAGATGGTTAAAGAAAATGAGAAGATGGTTAGAGAAAATGGGAATCAGATTAGAGAAAATGGGAGATTAAAGAAAATGGGGAGATGATTAATCAAGCAAGTTAAATAAAATTAAAAAATTGGCGGAAAGAAATATCCGTGTATGAAATAAAATAAAATAAAACATGGTGTAGTGGTTTAGGGATAAGCCCCCCCCCCCCAGAAAAAAAAAAAACATGTTACTTATTTAGGGATATGGTCAATTAAAGAAGAAAAAAAACTCTAATATTTGTATATTGGGTATTAGGGAAATAGTGAATAACACAGAAGAAATAAGAAAAGCTTGTACATGGTGAATTATTATAAAAAGCGTAAGAAAAATACCAATATGGGGATTTATTATAAAAAAAAAAATAATGTACATTGCACTTCCGGGAAATGTAAAAGCATATAAAAAAAAGAAGAAAAATATACATTACGTAACTGGGTAATGGTAAATGAATATTATGTTATATTACTTTTCAGAGAAATGACGAAAGAAAATGGGAAGATGATTAAAGAAAATGGGAAGACGATTAAAGAAGATGGGAAGATGGTTAAAGAAAATGGGAAGACGATTAAAGAAAATGGGAATATGGTTAAAGAAAATGGGAAGACGATTAAAGAAAATGGGAAGATGATTAAAGAAAATGGGAAGTAAATTAAAGAAGATGGGAAGATGATTAAAGAAAATAGGAAGACGATTCTAGAAAATGGGAAGACGATTAAAGAAGATGGGAAGATGGTTAAAGAAAATGGGAAGATGATTAAAGAAAATGGGGAGACGATTAAGGAAGATGGGAAGATGGTTAAAGAAAATGGGAAGATGATCAAAGAAAATGGGAAGACGATTAAAGAAAATGGGAATCAGATTAGAGAAAATGGGAGATTAAAGAAAATGGGGAGATGATTAATCAAGCAAGTTAAATAAAATTTAAAAATTGGCGGAAAGAAATATCCGTGTATGAAATAAAATAAAATAAAACATGGTGTAGTGGTTTAGGGATAAGCCCCCCCCCCCCCCAGAAAAAAAAAAAAACATGTTACTTATTTAGGGATATGGTCAATTAAAGAAGAAAAAAACTCTAAAATTTCTATATTGGGTATTAGGGAAATAGTGAATAACACAGAAGAAATAAGAAAAGCTTGTACATGGTGAATCATTATAAAAAGCGTAAGAAAAACACCAATATGGGTATTTATTAAAAAAAAAAAAAGATAATGTACACTGCACTTCCGGGAAATGTAAAAGCATATAAAAAAAAGAAGAAAAATATACATTACGTAACTGGGTAATGGTAAATGAATATTATGTTATATTACTTTTCAGAGAAATGACGAAAGAAAATGGGAAGATGATTAAAGAAAATGGGAAGACGATTAAAGAAAATGGGAAGATGATTAAAGAAAATGGGAAGATGATTAAAGAAAATGGGAAGTAGATTAAAGAAGATGGGAAGATAATTAAAGAAAATGGGAAGATGATTAAAGAAGATGGGAAGATGATTAAAGAAAATGGGAAGATTAAAGAAAATGGGAAGATAATTAAAGAAAATGGGAAGGTGATTAAAGAAAATGGGAAGATGATTAAAGAAAATGGGAAGATGATTAAAGAAAATGGGAAGTAAATTAAAGAAGATGGGAAGATGGTTAAAGAAAATGAGAAGATGGTTAAAGAAAATGGGAATCAGATTAGAGAAAATGGGAGATTAAAGAAAATGGGGAGATGATTAATCAAGCAAGTTAAATAAAATTTAAAAATTGGCGGAAAGAAATATCCGTGTATGAAATAAAATAAAATAAAACATGGTGTAGTGTTTCAGGGATAAGCCACAAAAAAAAAATTACCTATTTTGGGATATGGTCAATTAAAGAAAAAAACTCTAATATTTGTATATTGGGTATTAGGGAAATAGTGAATAACAGAAGAAATAAGAAAAGCTTGTACATGGTGAATTATTATAAAAAGCGTAAGAAAAATACCAATATGGGTATTTATTGAAAAAAAAGATAATGTACATTGCACTTTCGGGAAAATGTAAAAGCATATAAAAAAAATATATATATACATTACGTAATTGGGTAATGGTAAATGAATAATTTATTATATTACTTTTCAGAGAAATGACGAAAGGAGAGAAAAAATGCATATTACTTTTCTTTTAATAAAGATAAAATTATACTTACCAGAATATACAGAGAAAAAAATCACGCTACATTTAGAAACACGACAACAGAGGGAAACGTGTTTACGATGAGATACAAGATAAATGTCTTTTGAAAATCCACTCCATCAAAGGGATATTTCGAGACACCGAATAGATCTACGTATAAAAAAAAAAGATAAAAAACTAAGAAATTAACAAGAATAGCAATAATGAAAATAACTAAAAGATAGAAAAAAAAAAGAAATTGTAAATTACATTGAAGGAAATTAAAACTGAGGGGAAAAAAGAAATGTTATGTCATTGTGGCAGAGCAAGACACGGTAAAAAGGGATAGAGACAATACGCAACATCGCAACAAACTTTATGTGTTCCTGTGCAGGCTCGTATGACCAATATACAATAGTGAGAAAATACCTGGAGAGAGAGAGAGAGAGAGAGAGAGAGAGAGAGAGAGAGAGAGAGAGAGAGAGAGAAGAGAGAGAGAGAGAGAGAGAGACTTGAACAAGACACGAAGAGGAAGAGGAGAGGGTCGAGAAAGAAAGAGAGAGAGAGAGAGAGAGAGAGAGAGAGAGAGAGAGAGAGAGACAAATAAAAAAAACACACAAACAAAACAGACCTTTCAATCAAACCTACACATTTTTCTTTCTGTCTCTCCTTTTTCTTACCTCTCTCTCACGAAATATCCTTAAAGTTAAAACGTGTTGGAAACAGGTCGACGTCTAATGAATCATTTGTCTCAGGTGAAACAACCAATTACACTATTGTCAGCCTTAGGGTCTTCACGCGGGTTGCTTTGTCCAAAATGCCTTTGTCATGTGCCGATGTGGGAGCCAAGAGCCAACATCTCACGCCCTGTTATATTCTTAGTTGGTAAATGGAGGAATGTCAGGCGATATGCTATGCCGTGGGGGCTGTAATTCGCTTATTCCGGTTTCATTTGCCTTCTCTATGTTTATTTCTTTATAGGTACATGTGTTTATATATATATATATATATATATATATATATATATATATATATATATATATATATATATATATATTATATATTTATTTATTTATATATTTATATATATTATATATATTTTTTATATATATATATATATATATATATATATATATATATGTGTGTGTGTGTGTGTGTGTGTGTGTGTGTGTGTGTGTGTGTGTGTGTGTGTGTGTATACATATATGTTTACATGTTAGAAAAACCCACAATGCAAAAACTAGATTTATTGAAAATGAGACTACAGTTTCGAAATCCACCCGGATTCTATAATCAAGTCTGAAAAGGAAAGGGAGGGAAAGGGTGTAAATGAGAGAGAGAAGAGGCAACGCGGTAACACAGGAAGCGAAGGGAGGTCAGGTCAGGTCGGAGGATCGGGCTGACTAAGCGCAGGGTGGCAGGCATAAGAGAGCAGGCGGAGGATGTGGAAAGCGAGGGGACTATCGGCAGGAGAAAAACCGCTATTTAAGTTGAAATTAGGCAGCAGCTTTATTAAGGAGAATTCCACCGGTCTGCGGGCGTGGAGTAAATCTCAGTGCAGGGCAGGCTGAGCCGGGCAGGGGATTAGTCTCTTTAGGAGAGGAGTCGTGGTAGAAGGTACGCCGTGCCCTGGATAACGCGACGTCGAGAACATGACGAGGTAACGTATTGGAGTACGTATGACGCAGGAAGTCGATATCCCCATCCAGGCACAGATGCGGAGGGCGCGGAGGAACGTCGTCCTCTTCACCATCTCAACTGCAGGCTGATCCTTCGCGACGTGAACAATCTCCGTCGCAACCTGATCTACACCAGTCCTCCTTCTACGTCAAAGGTGGGCACCTACGCTGTTCCAAGTGCCTCCTGTGATAAACAATACTTTGGCGAGACAGGCGTCAGTCTCACTAAGCGTCTGTCTCAAAATTAGTACGCTGTATCCAGGGGACATAACAACAACGCCCTCGGTAGGACACAGGCCACCAGATGGACTGGTCAGCGGCGCGAATTGCCTTTCCTTCCGCTCATGTCCACGCCCGCAGACTGGTGGAATCCTCCTTAATAAAGCTGCTACTTGATTTCAACTTGAACAGAGGCTTTTTTCCCACCGACAGTCTCCTCGTTTCACACATCCTCCGCCTTCTCTCTTATGCCAGCCACCTTGCGCATAGTCCGGCCGATCCTCCGACCTGGCCTGACCTCCCTTCGCTTCCGTTCGTCTGTTCTCACCTTCCCCATGTTACAGCGTTGTCTCTCCTATCTCTCTTTTATAACCCCTCCTCTCCGTTTCCTCTTCAGACCTGCAGACGGAAATCAGGAGGATTTCGAAATGTAATCTAATTTTCAATAAATATAGGTTTTGCATTGTGTTTTTTTTCTACCATAGTATCAACACGGAGCAGTGTTTGACCATTCACATGTATACAAGCATATTTTTTTCCATTTTTTTTGGCTATATATCTTTCTATGTCTCTCACTCTCCCTTCTCTCCCTTCTCTCCCCCCCCCCTCTCTCTCTCTCTCTCTCTCTCTCTCTCTCTCTCTCTCTCTCTCTCTCTCTCTCTCTCTCTCTCTCTCTCTCTCTCTCTCTTTGTCTCTTCGTCCTTCTGTCTTCCCCTTCTCCTATATCTTCTTCTCCACTTCACCTTCTCCCTTAATCCCTAAAGAATCCACAAGTCACGCGGACCCAAAACCCTGATTTCCCCCAAAAGGAACCAAGGAAAGGGGAACGTGACACAGTTCCACCGCCGGTCTCCACCCCGCCTTAAAATCTCCCCGAAATTCCGCGTTCCCTTGCATTTATTTCCCACTCCAACGGCGCAAATTCCCCGCCATACGTAAGACCCTAATGGGAGCAACCTCCTGGTGCAAGAGGTGTATGAATTGCACTTTCAACCCGCTGTTCAGGACCTCCCCCCCTCCCTTCCTCTACCCCCGAAAACATCGTCTTCAACGACACCTGGAATTAGAAGCGGTTTTAAGACACACTTTGAGAACGACCGTTGGAAAAGCCGGGGTATATTAGCTCTATTAATTCGCGTCTGACCTTGGAACTTTCCTTACAACAGGCGGAGCTACAGGTGACCTAATATCGTGCATTTCTTACGTGGGGGGGGGGGAGAAGTTTGGGCACGAGTGAGATAGCGAGATCGATAAACTAGCTGGAAACACGCGATGACCAGAGTAAACATTCGGTGTAGAATTTGGGTCTCTGGAATGACTGGTAATATATTACCTGTCTCTACACTTTAGAGGAAGGGTAATTGATCAAGGAGAGATAAAATAGATAAGAGTTATCACGGATAGATGATAGCTATGATGAGCCATTTGTAAAACTGTGCTAATGTCTTGTTTCCATGACTCACGGCCATCAGGAACAAAAAAATAATTTCATAGGTAATCTTCCCATGCGCATTTCAGCAGTGCAAGCCAGTCAGACGGCCGAAATGACTCTTTACGAGCTACCCCCCCCACCCCCATCTCCTTCCCTATCTTCACATCCCCCCACCCCACCCACCTCCACCCCCCATGACCCCCATCTGCATTTCGTGTGGGTGAACTGAACATTTGAGCTGCGTCGGGTCTGGCGTTAACCTTGCCTCGTTGAATGAAACCGTTTAAGAATGGAGCAAATTGCCTCTTACTCCTGCTCTCGCCATTACATAACGATAATGCTTCCTTGTCTTCAGCCATTACAAGGTCAGTATCATACCTCGGCCGGTGTTAAAGCCGAGTGAAAGAATCTGTTTATATCATGGTAGACACTGTCTGGCACAGGCTTCTGCGTTGTTTAATCGCATGTACGTGTATCTCTCTCTCTCTCTCTCTCTTCTCTCTCTCTCTCTCTCTCTCTCTCTTCTCTCTCTCTCTCTCTCTCTCTGTGTGTGTGTGTGTGTGTGTGTGTGTGTGTGTGTGTGTGTGTGTCTGTATTCCTCTTTGTCGGTCTCTGTTGCTCTTTTTCTTTCTCTCTCTTTCCCCCTCTGTCCCTTCCCCCGCCCCTCCCTCCCTCCCTCCCCCCTCCCCCTCCCTCCCTCCCTCCCTCCCTCCCTCCCTCCCCTCCCTCCCTCCCTCACTCCCTCCCTCACTCCCTCACTCCCTCACTCTGCCTCTCCTTCCTTCCCTCTCCCCTCTCCTTCCCAACCCTTCTGTGTGTGTTGATGTGTTCACATGTCATTTGTTTGCATCATCTTATACAACTCCATGTCTTTGTAAACGTGAATATCCTTGCCCCTTACTTATGCTATAACTCTTCGCATACTCTTCGCCGCCCTATTCAAGTGTTATTGCCTTCGTAAACGTAAACAGTGATGGTTGCATCATGACAGGACGTTCACGGCACGATGAAATCAATGAAAATTTCTTTTGAAACATTCTTTTGAGTTTTTCACTCGGAAAGGGTTGTTAGATGCATAGGTAGACAAGAGAGATATAGGGAGACGGAGGGAGACGGAAGGAAAGGGAGGGAGAGGGAGGGAAAGGGAGGAAGGGAGAGAGAAGGAGGAAGGGAGAGAGAGGGAGGAAGGGAGAGAGAGGAAGGAAGGGAGAGAGAGGGAGGAAGGGAGAGAAAAGGAAGTAGGGAGAGATAGACAGATAGATAGACAGATAGAGAGAGAGAGAAAGCGAAAGAGAAAGTGAGAGAGAGACCCACCCCCATACACACTCCACTCCACCCACCCACCCAAAAAAAAAAAAAAAAAAAAAAAAAAAAAAAAAAAAAAAAAAAAAAACACGGTGAAAAGGTCCCCCTCCAGAATCCCTCCGTCAGCGCTCACCGTCTCGTGCTCTGCCACCTCCTCGACCTGGCATCGCAGGGCGGCGGGGGCTCCCACTTGGACGGTCGTGACGGTGTTGTTGGCGGTGAGGAAGCGCGCCTTCGTCACCCTCCGCGGCGCCTCCTCCACGTGCGGGCCCACGAGCACGCGCGGGTCGGGCGTCCATAGGCCTGAGGGGGAGAAGAGGGAGAGATGGAGAGAAGTCGGGGCGATGAGAGGAAGGTGGGGGGGGTGGGGAGGGGGGGGGGGTGAGATGAGGAGGGAGGGAGGTGGGAAGAGGGAGGGAGGAAGAGAGAGGGAGGGAGAGAGGAAGGGGGGCGATGAGAGGAAGGTGGGGAGGTGGGGAGGGAGGGGAGGGAAAAGAGAGAGAGAAAAAAG
>NC_051389.1:51158420-51168420 GCF_015228065.2 Penaeus monodon
ATCCTTTGCTCGCAATTTCCCTCGCTCACTTCATACCTAACTGTGGTTCTTCCCTCCTTTCTTTCACTTTTTGGACAGTTTTTTTATCCCTTTTCCGTCCGTACTTCATTCACTATCTCTGTTTGTCTATATTTGTCTGTCTGTGTGTCGGTGTGTCTGTCTGTTTGTCTGCCTGTCTGTTTATCTATCTATCTATTTATATATCTATCTATTGATTTGTCTGTCTGTCTGTTTCTCTCTCTCTCTCTCTCTCTCTCTCTCTCTCTCTCTCTCTCTCTCTCTCTCTCTCTCTCTCTCTCTCTCTCTCTCTCTCTCTCTCTCTCTCTCTCCCTCCCTCTCTCTCTCTCTCTCACCCTTTTCTCCTCCTCGCCCATTTCCAACATGTTACTCCAACGCATAAATCCCTTTCGGCCAGTCTTTACTTCCCGCATTCCACCTCATCTATTTTGGCCTGAGACTCTCCCCTCATCACGACTGTATTAAGCGCTCTCACTCAGGGGCCGAGCATAGGGAGGGAGGCGCTGTTATAGATTGGAACTTGAGGCTGTGGATCAAACTGAACGGCATCCGACCCCCTTTGTAATTGACGTAGTGCATTCGGTGTGAGCTCGGATTGATATATATATATTTTTTTGTCTGTTTGTTTCTGTCTCTGTCTCTGTGTTTCTCTCTTTCTCTCTGTCTATCTATCTCTGTCTTTGTCCGTTTGTCTGTCTGTCTGTCTGTCTGTCTGTCTGTCTGTCTGTCTCTCTCTCTCTCTCTCTCTCTCTCTCTCTCTCTCTCTCTCTCTCTCTCTCCCCTCTCTCTCTCTCTTTCTCTCTCTCTCCTTCTCCCCCCTCTCTCTTTCTCTGTGTATCTATCTCCATTTCTCTCTCTTTTTCTATCCTCTTTTGTTTTACTTTTCCCTGTTCTTGTATTTGTTCGTCTTCCCTTTCTACTATTTCTTCGCCTCACATTTTTACCGTTTAATTCTTCTTCTTTGTCCTTTCTGTTTTTCGGTTTCTCCTCTTCCTCTCCTTCTTTTTTTTTTAACTTTATCGTCACCGTCACCATCATTATCATCAGCTTTATCTTCTTTTTATCATTACATTTTCTCCTCTTCCATCTCCTTCCCTTCCCACTCCCTTCACTTCATCATGTCACGTTCCTCTTCTCTTTTGCGATATTCAAATTCTAATCAGGCCACGTTAAGACGTGGGAAAGGCTTGGGAAAGTGGAGCAGTTTGTATCGAATTAATTACACACACATACATACACGAAGAGAGGGGGGGAAGAGGGGAGGAGAAAGAGAGAGAGTGGGGGAGACAGAGAAAGATAGATATATAGATAGAGAGAGAGAGAGAGAGAGAGAGAGAGAGAGAGAGAGAGAGAGAGAGAGAGAGAGAGAGAGAGAGAGAGAGAGAGAGAGAGAGAGAGAGAGAGAGAGAGTGAGTGAGGGGGAGAGGAAGACAAAGTTATTGACGAATACTTGGAGAAAGTCCCAGTTACACAAGAAAGCATCAGGTTCAGATGAACAGCCAGGAGCAAGAACAAGAACAAACCAAAGACAGAAAAACAACAAGAAATCAAAGAAAGCAAACAAGTGTTTACAAATATATATTTTTTTTAATCGCGTCTTTTAGATCCTCACATTGTCCAACTTCCGAGAAAGACAACTCGGTGGACGAGAGAAATGCTCGAGTACTAAAACAAAACATTTGCTATTGACGGAAGGGTATTACTTTCAAACTCAACTCGAAAACAACTGAACTCCGTGTAACAGATCCTCAGCTGTTCCAAACAACAACAGAAGAGAGCATCCCCGAGCAGTAGGGTGGGAGGATGAGGGCGGCGAGGGCGGTGAAGGCGGAGAGGCTGTTGGGTGTGAGGCAGGGTGGATAGGGCGGGAGGGGGTAGGGGCAAGTGCCCACAAAAGGGCGTCACACAAAGGAGTATAAACAGCGGGGGCGCTGAAGTGACACTGGGACTTAAACATTGCGGAGAGGGAGCTGTGCATACTCGCCAGGAAGGGACGGAGAGGGTCGCAAGTTCGCCTCATTGCTAGCTAAATGTCCCCGGCTTTATCTGCACGCGCGTGTGTGCTCTGTGACTGTCAACAAAGGACTGAAAGCAGACCGTCTTTGGTGTCGCTTTAATATTGTAGTTCGCGTCACTAAGGTACTGCACTCTGTAGTACATGAGTGGTATGCTGGTTTCTAACGCGAGAGCTGCCAAGTTAAAGAGTGTTACCTTCTCAAACTAGAGATGTTTATATGACGGTATACAGTCCTTTGTGTGAATTTTCTTTTAATCATTCGCGAACACTAATTAGTTATTCCTTTTATTCTTTTCCTTCTTTCTTTGCAGAACTGTCCATGCATGCCAGCAACGACAAGATGTTCTAGTGACAGTGGCCTCATTGCGAAGAAATTATTGCGATCCAGCGTACCAGTCTCTCCCCCCAGGCAGCACTCTAATCTCCCAGAATCAGTTACACTTGTAGAAACGCAAACATTAACGACGGATAACAGCACAACCAGCATTCATATTGCATCAGTGTTAACACGCGGAAACAAGTCCTGCTGCCCGTTGTTTCGAAAGGCAGCACCTATCAAAATGAACTACACAATAAACGCAAATGTTCGAAATAGACACAGAAGACAAGATTGGATCTTGTTTCACCGATTCGAACACACATGGATAATGACTCGGATCCCCTGCTCTCGCAAAGGTAGAGCGTCAGTTATTATCACTATCGCCTGGCCATGACACGTCGCTCGCAGCAAAAGGGGGCACTGGACGCTGATCCTCGCCGAGCTGGCCGTTGAATAATGTAACTGGCGAGACGGAGGATTGCCTTGTTTGTCGGAAGCGAAGAAGAACAAATAGAGAGAAAACGGAAAATAATGATAAGATTAGATGCATTAGCAGAATTTTTTTTTTTTTTTTTTTTTTTTTTTTTTTTAGGGAATATTAAACATGAATATATCTCTATCGACCAAAGTGTTTATATGCTTCTTCGAATACCACGCTTAGTACTGATGTCTATATGATTCATAGTCGGACATTATCACGCATATAGGTTCACTATAATGCTTAAATATATGCACACATAAGTCAAAAGGGGGAAAAATATAGGACAAACCGTATATAAATTCTCTGTATCTGGATCTAGTTTTACATAAGCGCATATGTATGAGTGTGTACAGATTTATTCACATAAATATTCATTCACTTATGATATTTAATACTCTGGCACTTTGATCAGTGGCATAACCATCCAATGGGAAAAGAAGGAAAGCAAGAGGAAGACGTAAAACAAGAAAAAGAAGAAGAAGAAGAGGAGGAGGAGGAGGAGGAGGAGGAAGATGAAGAGGAGGAAAAAGAAGAGGAAGAAGAACAATGAAGAAAACGAAGAAGAAGCGGAGCAGAAGGAGAGAGAGAGAGAGAGAGCGAGAAAGAGAGAGAGAGAGAGAGAGAGAGAGAGAGAGAGAGAGAGAGAGAGAGAGAGAGAAGAGAGTGAGAGAGAGATGAGAGAGAGAGAGAGAAGAGAGAGAAAAGAGAAGAAAAGCAGACGGAGAACCCGACGTCCTACGCGAGCTGCCGCCCCCCCCCCCTCCGGAACTCACTCGTCCTTGAGCTCCTTCCTTATCCCCGAAGGAACGTCCGTGCATTCCCGAACGCCTCGTCTCCAAACTTCTCGGATATCAATAAGGATTTCGCGAGCGTTCAAGGCTGGCTATTTCACTCCAACGCGATTCATTCGTGTACGTAATTTCCCCCAAGCCGAGAGGGAGTATATGTATATTTATGTATACATATAAACTTCCCCGACGAAAATTCTTACATCAGCTGAGGGAATTCGTCCAGGCAGATTCTCATCAGCATATAAAAGATTCGCGAAGGAACATGCTAATAAACTCTGCTTCCCGGACAGTGGTTATTGTTCTCGTCGGTACGAACGATTTCTTGTCCTGTGTATACGGTGTGGGTCGGTATGAAAGTATGAGTGGGTATGTAGATAGATAAATAAATGTATGGATGTGTATATATGTGCGTCTCTCTCTCTCTCTCACTCTCTCTCTTCCCCCTCCCTCCTCTCTCTCTTCCCCTCTTCCCCTCTCTCTCTCTCTCCCCCTCTCTCTTTTATATAAAATTTTTATATATTATATTAAAAATATATATATTTTATTTTTATATATTTTAAAATAATATATATATTATTATTAAAATAAATTTAAAGTAATATTAAAATAAACTTTTTTCATATATAATATTAAAATATTATAAATTTTAATATATATAATATAATATTTTATTTTATATATTATATAATTTTAAAAAATAGAAAATAATACATACATACATACATACATAAAAATAAATACATACATACATACATACCTACACTCACACACACACACCACACACACACACAACACACACACACACACACAAAAAAAAATATATTATATTTTTCTTTTTTATATATATATATTAAATATATAAATTATATATATTATCTTTAAAAAATACATACAGACAGACGGACAGATAGACAGACAGACAGAAATATAGCGAAGGAAAAAAGGGAGAGAAAAAAAAAGATAAAAAAGTCAAATGTGCTGGCAATTTTGCGGTTTTCTTTTTCGTGCATGGGATTTGCTCTCAAAACCTTTGGGGTACCTGAAAAAATAAATTTATGGTACCGCGTCAAATTTTGGGGGTATAAAAAAGTTCATCATCAAACCTATTTAATGGGATCCGTGTTGTAAACTGTTTTTACAATCTCGTTGTTTTTTTGCCTCTTACATAATTTTAAAAATCTTCAACACAATTTATGATATGTTAAAGGACAGGCTGGCGATAGCGTAAAGATGATACGGGGGGAGGGAAAAAAGGAAGGGAAAAGGGGGGAAAGAGGAAGAGGGAAGGGGGGGGAAAAGGGGAAGAGGGGGAGGGAAAAAGGGGGAAAAAGAGAGAGGGAAAGAGGAAGGGGGGAGAGGGAAAAAGGGGAAAAATAAAAGAAAGAGGAAAGGGGGAGAAGAAAAAGGGGGAGGGGGAAGGAAAAAGAGAGAGAAAAAGGAAGGGGAGAGAAAAGAGAGAGGGGAGAGAGAGAGAGAGAGAAGGGGGGGGAAGAGGGAGAGAGGAAAGAGGGAGAGAGAGAAGGGGGAAAAAGGGGGAAAAGTGAAAAGGGGAAGAGAGAGGGAAAAAGGAAAAAAGGAGAAAAAAGAGAGAGAGAGAGAAGAGAGAGAAAAGAGAAAAGAGAGAGAGAGGGAGGATTTGGAGAAGGGAGAGAGAAGAGGGAAAAGGGAAAGAGGAAAAGAGAAAGGGGAAAAGGGAAAAAAAAGAGAGAAAGGGGAAAAGAGAGAGAGAGGGAGAGAGGGGAGAAGAGAGAGAAGAGTGAAAGAGAAAGAGGAGAGAGAGAGAAGAGAGGGATAAAAGGGAGGGGGAGGAGGAGGAAGGGGGGAGGGAGGAGGGAGAAGAGGAGGAGGAGGAAAAGGGGGAGGAGGATGAGGGAGGGAGGGCGGGGGGGAGGGGGAGGAAGAGGAAAGAGTGAGGGGGAAGGGGGAGGGGGGGAGGAAAAGCGAGAGAGAGAAAAGAAGAAGAGAGAGAAGAAAAGAGAGAGAGAAGGAAAAGAGAGAAGAGGGGAGAAGAAAGAGGGAAAGAGGAAAAAGGGGGAAGGGGGGGGGAGGAGGAGGGAGGAGGAGGGGGAGGGGGAGAGGGGAGGAAAAAGGAGGGGAGGAGGAGGAGGGGGTTAAAGAAGAAGCCGGAAAAGAGAGAGAGCAGAGAAAGAGGAAAAGCAGAGAGAACAGAGAGAGAGAGAAAGAGAGGAGAGGAATAGAGGGGAGAGAGGGAGAGAGAGGGGGGAGGAGGAGGAGGAGGAGATAAAAGAAAAGAGAGAGAGAGAAGAGAAGGAGAGAGAGAGATGAGGAAGGGGGGGATTAGGAGGGGGGGAAGGGGGGGAGGAGGAAAAGGGGGAGAGGGGTAGGGGGAACAGGGGGTTAGGGAGAGAGAGAGGAGAAAAGAAGAGAGAAAGAGAGAAGAGAAAGAAAAAAAGGGGGGAAGAGAGAGGAAATAGGGGAGGAAAGGGGAGAGAAAAGAGGGATAGAGAGAGAGAGAGGAAAAGAAATAAAATATAGAGAAAAGGGGGGGAAGAAGGAGGAGAGAGGGAAAAGGAAAGGGGAGGGGAGGGGGGAGGATTGAGGAGAGGAGGAGGAGGGAGGAGCGAAAGGGGGGGAGGAGGGAGGAGGAGAGGAAAGGATAGAGAAAAAAAGAGAGAGAGGGGGAAAGAGGGAAAGAGAGAAAGGGGAAAAAAGGGGAGAGAGGGGGAGGGGAGAGAAAGAGAGAGCGGGGAGAGGAGAGAGTAAAGAGAGAGAGAGAGAGAGAGGAGATAGAAAGAGAGAGAAAAGGGGAGAGAAAAGAGAGAGAGGAGAAGGGGAGAGAAGAGAGAAGAGAGAGAGAGAGAAGAGAGGAGAGAGAAGGCCCAAGGGGAAAAAAAAGGAAGAAGAAGAGAAAATCGGAGGGGGAGGGGGGAAGAGGAGGCCAAAGGAAGGCGGGGGGGGGAAAGAAAAAGGAAAGAGGGGGGGGGGGGGAGAAAAGGGGGAAGGACTGAAAAAGGATAAGCGGCGCCCCCAAGGGGGAAAAAAAAAGGGGGAAAGAGAAGGGGGGGCTTCCAGGAAAACAGAGGAAAAAATTTAAGGGGGGGGGGGAAAGGGGGGACCTCCTTTTTAAAAAAATAGACAAAAATTTTTTTTTTTCAAAAACCCCCCTCCCCCCCCCCAGGGAAAAAAAATTTTTTTCCCCCCCACCCCCCCGGGAAAAGCCCCATTCCTCTTTTAAAAAAAAAAACCCTTTTTTTTCCCCCTTTTTTTGTTTTACCAACCCTCAACCCCCCCCCGGCCCCCTTTCTTTTAACCCCCCCAAGCCCCCTTTTTACGCCCCGGGCCCCCAAGGAACCCCCGTTTTTTTGGGTTTTTTTTCCAAATTTTTGGGACCTGTGGGGGCTTTTGAAACCCCCCCCCCCCTTTTAATTTTTTTTTAATTACTCCTTGTTTTTTTTTTTTTTTTCTCCTTTTTTTTTAAGCCTTTTTCCCCCCGGAAGGCCCCCTGCCCCTTGTACCCGGGGGGGTTTGGGGGGGAATTTCCAAAAAGGGGGGGGGAAAAAAACACCCAAACACATTGGGGGGGAAAAGGAAACAAGGGGGTTGGGGGGAAAACCTTTTTTGGGGGGAAAAAGGGAAAAAAAACCGGGGAATCTTAGGCTTTTTTCATTGGGGGGCGGGGCCCCCCCCCGGGGAAAAAAAGGGAAAAGAAAAAAAGGGAAAATAGGGTTTTTTTAAACCCCCCAAGGAAGGACCTGGGACAGGGGCCTTTAAATTGAATTAAATGAATATTTAAATTTTTGGGTTGGGGCGGCCCCGTATGGAATGAGGGAAAAACCTGGGGAAAATTTTAAAAATTTAAAGGCGAATTCTTTTTAACCCCCCGGGGGAAGATTTTTACAAAAAAAATAAAAATGAAAACATGGGGGAAGAAAGAAATAAAAAATGAATAAATGGGCGTCCCTGGGGATCAAAAAAAACTGAAAAGGGGAAAGAAAAAAAGAAAAAAGGGGGAAAAACGGATTAATGGGTTGGGAAAAGAAATATCAATAACTAAAACGAATAAAAAAAAATATAAAATAAAAAAAAATATGGACATTAAAAAATGAACTGATAAACAAATAAAAAGAATAAATACATTTAGGGTTTTTAAACAAATTTCATAAAACATAAAAACAAAAAAATAAAAATTTAACATCAATTTCAAGACAAATAGATAACCAAAAAAATTTCTAAATAATTTAAAATTTTAATAAGTAAAAAGACAAAATAAAAAAAAAAAATAAATAAATAAAAAAAAATAATAAATAAATTTAAATAAGATAAAAAGAATTTTATAGAAAAAAAAAATTAACCCAAAAAGATAAATAATAAAAAAGATAAAAGATAAAAAATTTCAATATATAAGAAGGGAAACTTGGATAACCCTTGAAAACGTCGACCCAAAATTTTTAAAAATTTTTTTAAAAGAATTTAACATCTTCACAATAAAAAGAAAAAAAAATGTTTTTTTAAAACCATTTTGATATTTCTTTGTCAAAATATACGTATATTTTCCGACAAGATATAAATTTGAAAATGTTAAATACTTTTTTTTGAATATCTTCCCCAAAATTAGAGTGGTTTTAAAACGCTTTTCCCAATACGTCCTTTGTAAAATATACGTATTTCTGACGTAAGATATATTCAAAACCGGTTAAATAAATCTCCAGAATAACTTCACATATAAATTCCAAAACCCGGTTTTAAAACAAACTCTTGAAAATCCTTTACAAAAAACACAAAAATTTATTTAAAAAGCGTCAATATGTCTTTTTGTTAGAAAAAAAAAAAAAACAAAACCCCTTTTTTGACGAAGATATTTTCCCGGAAACCCATTTTAATTTTCAAACTCTTGCTTGTGAAGATTTTTCAAAAAATGTATTTAAACAAAAAATTTAAACGAAAAAATTTTTACGTCAGAAGTTAAACGTTTTAAAATTTTTGACGAAAACTACTCGAAAACGTTTAAAAACAAACATCCTCGTGGATAACTTCACGCGAAGGGGGCTCAAAAGCCGGGGTGAGCTTTTGGTTTTAGCGGCGCCGAAAAACCTTTTCCCCCTTTGTGAACTTTGTGAAGTTCGAGAAAACCCTTTTAGCGCCATTGGCCGCTCCTTAATTCTTCTATGTCGGTTTTTGGGGTTTATTATCGTTTGTTTGTTTCTATCTTGTTCGTATTTTATTTTTGCTTATTTTGTTTATTAACTGTTTCCTTTTTTTTTTCTTTTCTTTTTTTTTGTTTATTAACATTTTATTTTATATTTATTTATTGTGCTTTTTTCTAAGTGCACTTCATTGTTGTTGTTTTTTTTCATTTATTTATTGTATCTATTTGTTTTTTAATTATCAAATTTTCCGTCTTTCTGTTACTGAAACAATTATTTAGATTCAAGCAATTCATTCCCTGTTAACTAGTTTCTCATCCAGTGATTTTGGTCTTTGGTCCCTTGCCCTACACTTAATCTCATTTTCTCTCCCTCCCTCCTTCATTTCATCTCTCTCTCTCTGTTTCCCTCTATGTCCATTTTCCCCTTCGTCACTTCAGCTTTTTTAGTCTTCTTCTTAATTTTCGCAATTTTGGTTTTAATCTGTGTCTGTGTCTGTTTCTGTCTCTTTCCTTCTCTCTCTTTTCTCTTGTTTGTGTCTGTTTGGTTAGTTAGTTTGTATGTCTGTCTTTTTTTCTGTCTCTCTCTTTCCGTCTCTTTCTCTCCTCTTCTCTTCTCTTCTCTACTCTTCTCTTCTCTTCTCTACTCTCTCTCTCTCTCAACGAGAGAAAGACACTCCCTTATGTATCTAACCCTTCCATTGATTTATATATATTCTATATATATTATATATATATATATATATTATTATTATGGATATAGTATATATATATCTATTTTATATATATATTTCATTATTATATATATTATATATCTCTACTATATATTATTTATTATTTATATATAACTATATTATATACTATACTATATATCTATATATATTATGATATATACATATATAATATAATATATATATATATATATATATACATTTATATATATAATATATATATACTCTCTCTCTGTCTATATACTATAATATATATATATATAATATCTATATATATATATATATATATATATATATATATTATATATATATATATATATATATATATATACGTTGTATGTGTGTGTGCGTCTGAGCGCCATGATCCATAATATTTCACGCCTCAGCATACTGCAATTATATTCACATACTCCCAGTTTCATGGAAAGAATTAAACCTCGGAATTTTCAGTTAGGAGAAAATTTGTCGCACAAAAGTAAGAGAAATTATAAATTGGTCGATAAAAAATAAATGCATAAATGGAAAGAAAAATACCTATT
>NC_051389.1:51173420-51178420 GCF_015228065.2 Penaeus monodon
CTTTCTCTCGGTCTCTCAATCGTTTACTCTTTCGCTCGCTTTCAAGCGCTCTTTCTTCCCCCCCCCCCCTCTCTCTCTCTCTCTCTCTCTCTCTCTCTCTCTCTCTCTTACTTTATCCCCATTTTTCTATATACTTATCTGTCTCTGTGCCTCACAATATATATCTTTCTCCTTAGTTTTACCTGGTACACATATATCAATTCAAGATTCAAGATAAATTCTCCCAAAAGCAAGAATTTCATGGCCATACGAACACATCCTCCACCCCCACCCCCTTCCCACGACCTGCGAAACACACACACACGCACACACACACACACACACACACACACACACACACACACACACACACACACACACACACACACACACACCACACACACACACACACACACACGACCCCCGACATACAATCACAGCCTCGAATAAACACACACACACGACCTGCTTCCTGTGAGACCGCCCGTCCAGTGCCACAGTGCCCAGGCGGAAGAACGGACGAGGTGTGTGATCACAGTGACGGTCGGGACGATGGCACGCGATGTCACCATGGCAACGGCGGTTCCCAAACACGAACGAAGAGCGATTGGGCAGTCAGTCAGGCGCCTCCAATTCTGTCAAGCTTGTCATTAGCTTCCATGCTGTCACAAACACCTTTGACGAGTGTCTGTTGTCTGTCTTTTCCTGTCATGAGTTTTGTAGGATCTCGGTTGGTATATGAGAAGTTCTGTTTATTATTTCTTCAGTGTGATTGTCACTGTTTTGGATACTGATTTAATCGATGTTATTGGCATCATTATGATCATCTTTATCTCCACTATCATCATCAGCATCAGCATTATATCATCACCACCAATGCCGTATCTATAGTACCACAATTATCATCACTATCATCATCACCATCATCTTCATCACCATCAGCAGCAGCAGCAGCAGCAGAATAAGAAGCAGATGCAGCATTATCATCATCATTATCATTATCAAACTTTATCACCCGCAACAGTAGCAACATTACTCTTAACCTTCATTATTTGAAAACCATTCTCATTATCATTCGATTCTCATCTTTTAACTCATCCTCTTTATCTCTGAGAAAAGAAAAAAAAAAGAAAAAAAAAACAGCATTTCGAGTATCATCCTCATCGATATGCTAATACCAAAAAAGAATTAGAGAAGAGAGAGAACCCCCCCCCCCCTCACTTATGATTACCTGGGATGTTACATAAAGGTTTTAATTTGGAATTACGTAAATAGGAATGGAATTTAACCCTCTCTACTCCACCGTCCCTACTCGTCCCTTTGGCTGAGTTTCCCCATTCAGAAAATCTCTCACAACAGCCAATCACGGTATCTTATCCCTCTCTACTCCCTCGTCTCTACCTCTCTCTCTCTCTGCTTCTCTCTCCCTCCTTCATCTCTCCTCTCTCACTATTTCTCTCTCTCTCTCTTCTCTCTCTCTCTCTCTCTCTCTCTCTCTCTCTCTCTCTCTCTCTCTCTCTCTCTCTCTCTCTCTCGCTCTCGCTCTCTCTCTCTTTGTTTGTTTGTTTTTTTTTGTCTTTTTTGATACTGTAAAATCAACAAAAAATGTTTATCCGCAACAGATTACCTTCGGGAAAACAGCTCTTAACCGAGGGGAAAAACATGCAAACTAAAATGCATTGAATAGCGAGCATGCTGTCATTAAATATTCATGAACGACGCGCTGTTCTTTTCTCCTCTCAACCATGAATAAAATCTCAGCTTAACCGCTTGCTCTATCTCGACACCTACGCAGCAAATGCTCCTCTTCCTTGGCATAGCGCAGCACAGCTTCCCAAATAACCGACGCGGCTCCTCTCCTTGCTGACAAAGTGCCAAGTCATATTCCTTTCTCATAGTTAAGCGGATGGTCTTCTACGCTCCGGCATACATCACATCTTCGCGCCGGGGGACCATTCCTTCCAGCGGACCAGCCTGAGCACGTCGGGAACATGTCTCGTGCGGGAACGTGTGACGGAAGGGGGCGGAGCAGGCGGGCCGATGGGTGCGCGTCAAGAGATTCAATTTTTCTTTTCGGTCTGTTTGGCTGGCTGACTTTTTTTCTCTGTCTGTCTGTCTGTTTGCCTGTCTTTCTCTCTATCTGTCTGTCTTTCTCTCTGTCTGTCTGTTTATCTGTCTTTCTCTGTCTGTCTGTTTATCTGTCTTTCTCTGTCTGTCTGTTTATCTGTCTTTCTCTATATCCGTCTGTCTGCTTGTCTTTCTATCTCTCTATTTGTCTGTATTTTTATCTGTCTTTCTCTCTACTTGTCTGTCTATCTGTCTGTAAATATATCAGTCTATCTATCTGTCTATCTCTCTCTCTCTCTCTCTCTCTCTCTCTCTCTCTCTCTCTCTCCCTCTCTCTCTCTCTCTCTCTCTTCTCTCTCTCTCTCTTTCTCTCCATCAATACCGTGACTTTTGCCGAAGCGAGATGAAAACCAAACCAAAAGTTCGCCAACAAACAAACACATTTCGCCGACAATACATCAGTAATGAAGTTCCCAGCTCACAAACACCAACCTCCCCAACCCCCTCCCCCCACCCTTAGTCCTCCGGCACTTGTAAACCACGCTGATATAGTCCCCCTTAAACGCACTATATTAGGAGTTAATAACAGGGAAGTGGGTTTAAGTGGGGCGCACCTGATGAACAGTACCTTGGGGAGATGTAGGTGAAGGTGTGTGTTCGGGAGAAAGACAGGATGGGCAGATCAGGTAGGTGGTGAGTGGGTGACAGTGGGGGGGGGGGCGAAGGAGGTGGGGAGGGAAGGAGAGAACGAAGGAGGGAGGGAACGAGGGAGGGAGGGAGAGAAGGAAAGAGGGAGAAGGAAGGAGGGAGAGAAGGAAGTAGGGAACGAAGGAGGGAGGGAGAGAAGGGAGGAGGGAGCGATGGAAGGAAAGAGAAAAAGAGAGAGGAAGCGAGGAAGGAGGGAGGGAGGGAGGGAGGGAGGGGAGAGGGGTTTATTGTACTCTTGTTATTAATGGCATGGATTTGTCGCTGTATTTAGGTGTGTTTTTTTGTCTGTTTGTATGTTTATTTGTTTTTGACTAAATCAAAAAGAGACTAATGAGTAACCATTTGATCGTGTGGGTTTGTCTAGTTTGGGAATGGTAGGTTGGATGTTGAACTATGTGATATTGAGGGGCTGTTTTGGTGTCACTGTATTTTTCACTGAATTTAGTAGTCCTACATAATTTATCTCATTTTCACTTATTCTTTCTTTCTGCCTTTTTTTTTCTTCCCTCTCTTTCTTTCATTCTTTCTATCTCTCCCTGTCTCTCTCTGTCTCTGTCTGTCTGTCTGTCTCTCTATCTCTTCCCCCCCTCTCTCTCTCTCTCTCTCTCTCTATCTATCTATCTATCTATCTATCTATCTATCTATCTATCTATCTTCCTATCTATTTATCTATCTATCTATCTATTTATCTATCTATCTCTCTATCTATCTCTCTATCTATATCTATCTATCTATATCTATCTCTATATATATTATTATTTTAAATATAATATATTTTAAAATATATATATATATATATGAATATATATCCCAATTATATATATATATATATATATATAATATATATATATATATATATATATATATATATATAATATATATATATATATATATTATATAATAGAGAGAGAGAGAGAGAGAGAAGAAAGAGAGAGAGGTAATAATATATATATATATATATATATATATATAAAATATAAAATATATATATATTATGCATATAATATATATATATATATATATATATATATACTTATGACTGCCGCAATGGTCCAGTGCTTAGACCACTGGACTCCGACCCTCATGGACCCGAGTTCAATTCCTCGCCGCGGCAGTCGTAAAAATGCCTGCGCTCTGACTGCTCGCTCGAGCCCGATATCACGGCGAGAATGCGACATATCGCTCTGAGAAGTCAAAACGCAGATGTCGTAGGGGAAATCGCCGCCGTGGAACAAGTGTTAGCGCCCCGAACCGCGGTTGATTAGGAAGAGCATCCGATCAGGCAAGGGTAAGACATATATCCTCTCAAACAATGAATTGAGAGAGGCCGATATTCTGCAGTGGAATAAATGGCTGTTGAAAAAAAAAAAATATATATATATATTATAATATACATATATATTTAAAAAATATATATATATATATATATATATATATATATATATATATATATATATATATATATATTATATCCCTCTCCCTTTTCCCTTTCCCTCCTCTCTCTCTCTCTCTTTTTCTCTCTCTCCTCCTCTCTCTCTCTCTCTCTCTCATCTTTTCTCTCTCCCTCTCTCTCTCTCTCTCTCTCTTCTCTGTGTGTGTGTGTGTGTGTGTGTTTTTATATATATATACATATATATACAAGCCTGTATAAAATGCATAAAGTGCTTGCATAAATGCTTTTTCCATCTATACTGAACCAGGGGGATAAGGCATACCAGCCCGAGGGCACAAGGTCAAGGTCTCAACCCCCCTCCCCCCCCCAGGGGCAGCCGGACGAACGAGAGACTTACGTAAAGCGCAAGGCGAGGGAGCACATCACCGGCCGTATCGTAAGTTGCCTTGACGGAATGTGTCCGAAACGAGAAGATGTTTCGACTATTCCCGACCATCCACATAATTCCTGTGAATTTCCGAAGCGAAACTCTGCGGGAAATCCCCGCCCTATTTCACTAACATGTCGCCATCCACGTCGCTTCCATCCCGTCGTAATTTGTGTGAGGTGGATAAAAATCTAGGAGAAAGAAGTCACACTAAAAAATATCGGAATTTTAAGTTTCTCAAAAAGCGTCTGTCACACACTTTTCGCTCAGATTCGCCGTCCCAAAGGAAGTGATATCGACACAGAAGGAAAAAAACATATCAGTTGAGAGCCGGTCTGTCATTCTCACTAATTTTATGCATGAGGTATCGGGCAAATCTTGGCGGAGTTATCCAACTCCTTAAAAAGAGGCTGGTAAGTGCCGTTG
>NC_051389.1:51203694-51205292 GCF_015228065.2 Penaeus monodon
ATGATATAGACGCTCTGTAGGGGGGGAAAAAAAAGTTTAAATTTTTTTCCCAAAAGCTAAATAAGAAGGAGAAAAGCTGATTTGGGCTAGTGAAAAAATAACAAAATAGCAAAACAGAAAAAAATAGAACAAAATAGGCTGTCTCTCAAAATCCATCGCCTTGATTCATCCACGAATTGCCAGAGGCAAGCTTTCTCCAGGATATATTGGTCTTTGAACTCCTCTTCAAAGCTTTTATAACGAGAAAATTGTGGGAAGCTATATATATGTGGCTGATTAGCGAAAAGAGCCTACAGCATAAAGTAATTCTCGAAAATAAGTATTCACGCCTAAAAATTGTCGGGACCCCTTTTTTAAACATTATAGAACACAAAAAAATTAAAATTGGTATACTTCAAAGTATAATTTTTTGGAAAAAAAATAATATTTTTAAAATAATTTCTCTGCAAAACAAATTAGGAAATAATAAACACCAGACAAGAATGAAAATATATACTGACACAATGTAATTTACTTAGAAAGTAATTAACACAGATTATATTCACAGTATCATGAAACACTGACGGACATCTATCTGTCCCTAATTTCAGTATAAAATCCTTTGGCATGCAAAAAGTTAACATATCTTGTTTGCACACCTGTTGTGTTGCTTACCGTTTCAGTGAATTTAGGAATGCGTGTTCATATATCGTGATAATATAAATGATGATAATCATGATTTGTAGCTTCTTATGTATAGAGTTTTTGTGTTCGACTTCATGATTATTGCTGAGTGCAGCCCTTGTGTTTATTTTTTGTTGTGTTTATTGTATCTATATTCATCGGGTAGTTTATCATACTTAGGGTGACATAGACACACACACGCATAAGTACACAAGCGTGCACATATTCACACAGATATACACACACATAAACATTTACACACACACAAACAAACAAACAACAAACACACACACACAAAACACACAAATCACACGCACAAACACACACAAACAAAAGCACACACACAAACAGAAACACACACACACACACACACACACACACACACACACACACACAAACAAACAAACAAAAACAAAAAAAACACACAACAAACACATTCACGTTACACAAAACACAACAATCCTTATCCTTTGAACAGTCCTAGAAATAAAAATGCACGTGACAAATTACCACAAGAACTAGGCTATTTAAAGACCAATTAACGAGGATTATATTGCAAACACAGCTCTCTGCACGTGGCAAAGTGTATTGGAAGTTGCGAGAATCTCTTCATTTCTCTCTTCAAGGAATTTACTATTATTATTTTTATTTTATTATTCTTTGTCATTTGTTTTGTTGTACGTGTTTTTTTGAGATAGTGTTTTTTGTTGATTTTTTTTTCAGAGAATAATATGATGATGATGATGTGATGATGATATGATGAGATGATATGATGACGATGATGACGAGAATGACGTGCGATGACGATGACGATGCGATGGACGATGACGATGACGATGACGATGGACGGATGAGGAAGAGATTTTTAACGAGAAAAAAGATGACGAAAATGATCAATGATATGACTGAACCGATGACGGAAAAGGACCCGAAAA
>NC_051389.1:51205392-51217892 GCF_015228065.2 Penaeus monodon
TCTCTCTCTCTCTTCTCTTCCTCTCTCTCTCTCTCTCTCTCTCTCTCATTTCTTTTCTCTCCCCTCATTCTCTCTCTCTCTCCTCCTCTCCTCTCTCTCTCTCTCCCTCTCTCTCTCTCTCTCTTCTCTCCCCCTCTCCCTCTTCTCTCTCTCTCTCTCTCTCTCTCTCTCTCTCTCTCTCTCTCTCTCTCTCTCTCTCTCTCTCTCTCTTCCTCTCTCTCTCTCTCTCTATGGTACCAAGCCCGCGCGCTGTCTTCCCATGTCCGAACGCTAGCAGCATGGAACCCTCTCTCGAGAATCCAATTTGGGAATATTTATTTAACATAATGGGTGCACAACAATCAAATCATGAGCGAGTAGAGGAGGAAGAATCAGGAGAATCACTTAAACAAATCTTGGTAGAGATTCAAGATCTTAAAGAAATAGTAGCCAAGAAAGATACCGAAATAGAACTTAACAAGATGGTTCAAAGCGCCTATGTAACAATCAACAGGCTGAACGATCGTGATTCCATCCTAAAGGAGCAAGTGAGCAGTGGGCAACACAACCCCGCCACTACAGATTATGGAATGCCCGAGTCCCCCCCTTCGACAACCCGAGAAAACGCTGCTCCTTGGCGACACCAACTTGAGTGACGTCAAGGCCTCGGATCTCGCGACGAACTGCTCCATCAGGACCATCCAAGGGGCCACCATGGACCTCGTGCGGTGCTGGATCATCGAGAAGTTGGACTGGACTCCAGCCAGATTGTATTCTCTATAGCGTGATCCACGAACTGATGGAGGATGTGAGTGCTGATAATATTCTGGATGAATTAGGATCTCTAATTTTAGACTTGAAAAAGAAGAATGATACCATGGAGATATTTGTATGTGAACTGGTACCAACTCTAGGTTTAGACGATCTTGATGATAGGATCAGTCAATACAATACTAAATCAAAGGAATGAAGCTCAAAATAAGGGAATCAAATCATTTCTACTTATCTCAACTTTAGATTGGTATGGCGATGTAGATGAAATGTGTTTTAAAAGGGAAAAATGATGATGAAGTATATTTTTGAATAGACAGGGTGGAGTTAGGTTGTTGAAAAATCCATTAGTAAACAATGTCCATATTTTAAATTTAAACCGAGTCCTTGCATGACACAAACAGACGACAAGCGAATCCCCTCAATCAGCTAAGCTAACAATGACAGACAGCCATTTCATAAGGAACCAGGGCAAATGAAACACTTTACACCATCATGGTATAAAAAGGGACAATAACCACAATCGAAATAGTAATTCTAGATGGAATAGAATACCATCAGAAATGACCAGGCAACGCCATGGGTATCAGAGAAGCGGATGCTATAATTGGGGGGAATTTAATCACCGACATCTCAATGTAGGTTCGGCCATAAGGTGAATGTGCACCCTGCCACTCATATGACATAAGAGTAAACTCTGCAACTTTATGACAAATAGATCTTGGCCCAAGAAGGAGGAGCCGATAGTCTTCACCTGAATTGATTAAGGCCCTAAAAACTTGCACATAAAATGCGCAATCATTACTTGCTAATAAGGAAGAAATAGAAATATTGATAAAAGAAAATCATATTGATGTGCTCTGCATAAGTGAGACATGGCTTCTCCCTTGCGTAAGTGATTCTCTAGTGAGCATTCCTCAGTATACTATTTATCGCAAAGATCTTGGACGCGGGGGAGGAGTGTGTGTCTGTGTAAGAGACGACCTAAAGTCTAATGAGATTAGCACAGGTGCTGAAGCAATAGATGGTGTGGAAGATTTACGGATTAAAATCCAGTGCAAAAAATTGCCATCTCTAATTGTCGGCTGTATCTATCGCCATCCTCATGCCCACGCACCTTCTTTTACATACATCTCGGATATTTTCCGAAGCATTTGCCTACACAACAAGCCTCTTATAGTTGTAGGAGATTTTAATGATAATGTATTGGCCCCAGACAACAAAATTTGTAAGATAATTAAGAATTTACATTTAACGCAAATGGTAAACAAACCAACTGGGATAGTCCTCATAGACCTTATGATTACCAACAAACCTGAAATCATAACGGACGTAGAAATCATTCCTAACCCTGTTGCAGATCACGAATTGATAGCTGCAACTTTAAATATTAAAAAAAACAAAAAGTCAACAAGTATTTCAAACATTTAGGTGCCTGAAGAACTACAATCGAGAATTTTTTTGCAATCTACTCCTAAATGAGGCTCCTCAACTTAACAAAATATTGCATACAGATGTTGTCAATATACAAGTACAAACTATAAATGACGTTTCCCTAAAATGTATAAACATCTGTGCACCAACTGTGACAAGGAAAATAACACGAACCTCAGCCCCAAGGATAGATGATGAAATAAAAGTTTCAGTGACAGCCAGAGACACACTGAAGAAAAATGTTAAGTGCAATCCCTCTTGCTCAACTCTAAGAGAGCAATACAAAGAGGCAAAGAGACGTGTGAGATCTCTTATAAATCAAAGTAAAAAACAATACTTTAAAAGTGAATTTCAATGTAATATAAATGATATTACTGCTACATGGAAAACCGTTAAGAAAATTATTCCAGGTGCGAATCAAAATTCCCGTCAGACCTATAATAAGGAAGACTCAAAAAAGAGAGCAGAAGAATTCAATGTCTTCTTTGCAAATATTGGTAGACACGTGTACGAAAAAACACAAGAGAATCTTAATGCAAATGATAATGAAAACATGATGATATAGGACTTAATTTTGATTATGAAAATGCAAATGGCATATTTCGGCCGGAACCTGTGGATTGTGATACTGTGATATTGACAATAAAATTCCTAAAACAGACAAATTCCTATGGCTCTGATGGCATTCAGTATCGTTTCATAAAGGACTCGCTGCCAATAATTGTCGTTTACTTAACGGTGATAATTAACACCTCAATTGTAACCAATACCTTCCCTGATCTTTGGAAAATTTCTCATGTTGTTCCTCTTTATAAAAGTAATGATGCTGATGATGTAAATACTTACCCGCCCCAATATCCCTGCTCCCCTTTTTTTTAAAGATATTGGAGAAAAATGTTGTTAACAGTTATGTCATATTTTGGGGCATTATAATTTTCTTTCCGATGCACAACATGGGTTTCGGAGTGGGCTCTCCACAGAATCTGCTCTTTTTTAAAGTTACAGGAAAATTTACAAAAATATGGACAACTGGAAAATATCCCTTTTTTATTTTATTTGACTTATCTAAGGCCTTCGACAGTGTCAATCATAGTATCCTTATAAATAAATGTAAGAACTTGAATGTGCATCCAATATGGCTCCGTAGTTTTTTGTCAAACAGATCTCAGTCAGTACGAGTTGGTAATAAAAATATCTTTCCCACAAAATGTTAAATTTTGGGGTGGGCCCCAGGGGTCTGTTTTAGGGCCGATTCTCTTCTCTGTGTTTTGTGAATGATTTCTCCAGTGTGTGTCTGAATGTCTTGGTATCAGACAGCAGATGACAAAAACCACTTCTTCTAACTGGGGATGCTGATAATATTGCTCAATTGATTGCAAGAGCTGAAAATCTTTTCTACAGTTAGAACATATTTTCAAAATAATGGTCTACTCTTGAATGAAAAGAAAAAAACAAAAGCTTATTTATTGGTTCTAGGCATATAATTTTCAAATTACCTGATGATATCACTATAAATGTTAATGGGAAAATTTCCCTAAAACGCAACATAATTGTTAAAACCTTGACTTTTTATGCATCAGTATATGCTTTTTAACGTTCATATAGATGAGATGCATAGGAAAATAATAGGAAATCTCTTATACCCCTTTAAACCCATAGCAGATTGTTTCGAAAGTCAACAAGAATCGTGGTTGTACAATCGTTAGTATTAAGCATTTTTAACTACTATTCGCGAGTTTGGGGAGTGGCCAATACAACTCAAATTAAAAGAGTACAGAAGCTACAAAATTTCGCTGCTAAAGTCGCTGTTGGTGGTTTACGAAAGTATGATGTGTCCCCTGCTTTTAAAAAGTTGGAAAGGCTGAGGATAGAAAATCAATGCTTTATGAAGGTATATTTGTTTTAAAAAATTGAACAATCAGTTTCCTGAATTTTTATTTGATGTTTTAACTGTAAGAGAGGTATGATGACTAGACAAAGTAATGATTTATATGTCCCAAGAACGAATACTGTAACCGGTGCGAAAATGTTGACAGTAAGAGGCCCTCAAATATGGAACGAAATTCCAAGAGACATTAGGAACACAGGATCCCTTTACTCATTTAAAAACAAATTAAAGAAATATCTCTTCTACAAACAAAGTGAATCATATCGATTTTCATGTATTTTACTTTGAATATGTAAATATATTTTATGTGACTCAATGTATATAATTTCTTGTCTAATTTTATGAAAATGTACCACACAATATATTATGTTTAAAGGTTTTATTGAATGTGATCATATGTATTTTATTGTATTGAACTGTAAACTGTATGTTTATATTGTATGTAATCCAGTGTATAAAATCTATATTGTTTAATTTTCAATTTAAATGTTGTAAACAAAACCATGTTATAAACTATGTGATATGTGATATGTAGTCCAACAATTAAATAGTTATTGTATATATGTGATGTACAGAATAACCAATGTAAATTGGAAATAAAGATTTTTTATTTTTATTATTATTATATTATTAATTATATTTTTATTACTCTCTCTTTTCTCTCTTTCTCTCCCTTTTCTCTCTCTCTCTCTCTCTCTCTCTCTCTCTCTCTCTCTCTCTCTCTGCCAATTCACCAATCTATCTGTTTACAGACTGCCCTCAGATTCCCCTCGACCCCAAGAGGAGGAGGAGGATTTCGAGAGGAGGAACTTCGACAAACAAAAGGAAACCGAAGGAAATGGTAAGGTTTATGTACTTAGCGAACTTTTTCTCCTTTGCGTGATGTGCGGCTGGAGTTTCTTAGATTTGGGAAAATTGTGCTTTGCTATTAGGGTCTTGAGTTTGGTTGTATTGCGTCCATGAATAAGGGCGCCTTTGGGTTTTGAAGCGAAAACTTTCAGTCTATGTTCCTATCTGTCTATCGATATATCGGTGTATCTATATGTGTGTGTATATATCTATAGGCCTATATGTGTATATATATATATATATATATATATATATATATATATATATATATATATATATATATATATATGTGTGGTGTGTGTGTGTGTGTGTGTGTGTGTGTGTGTGTGTGTGTGTGTGTGTGTGTGTGTGTGTGTGTGTGAAATTTAAGAGTACGAGGCTGTGTGCGAAATTATACGTGTATGTATTCACGTGCGTTTGTATGTTATGCTGCATATATCATTCAGAAAATAAAGTTCATTTTGACATAGCGTGGTTTAGTTCAGAAATTCTGCATCACAGGAATATAATATAAACGACACTTAACGTCGGAACACAGTTTCCCCTCTCAAGTGGTTATGCATTATTCCGATACGATACGAACAGAATAATAAATTGATAATTTAAAAAAAAAATTTAAAAATTATGAAAAGGGAGGGTCGGAGAGAGGAGAGGAGTATGACGGGTTGGAGTGTGACCGGAGGCGGGAGGAAGAGGGAGAGAGAGAGGTGGAGATTGATTTCCTGGAGAGAGTGGAAGGGGGGGGGGGGGGAAGAGACGGTTTGGAGAGATTGGGTTGAGGGGGGAGGGTATGGAGAGAGAGAGAGAGAGAGAGAAGGACAGAAACAGAGACATAAATAGATAGACAGAAAGACAGACAGACAGACATATAGACAAAGAAACAGCAGGAGAGAGACCCAACACATGTAATATTGACTCTTCATATGTTCTTCCTGTTATTCTCTTGGACGCAAAATACAATTGCAACAATGAAGAACTTGGCATAAATTTCGAGTCCAGCCGAAACGCAGACACACCGATTTATTGGAAAAGCAAGACAAGTTAGCAACCAGTGCAATCCAGACTCAATAATGCAATCAGACTTCATTCAGAAATTGTTGTCTCACTTTTCCAACCAACCGGAGCGTTTACCAATGTGTGTGTTTTACTATTTTTGTATTTCAATCTCAATGCCATCCACGTTGTATATATCTTTCCCCGAGGCAGTAGTAGTGTTGTTGAAAATTGCTCGTAATAAAGATAAATAAAAAATATCGTCATAAATGCAAATTTGTAGATATCACCCCCTTTCGTGTTATGACATGAGCAAAGAAGTCAATGTTCCCTCTGCAAATAAAACATAATATTAGGACATTAGGACGTCGCCGTTTCCCAGAAATTGACTGCTGTTTCTCGTATTAATGTTTTTTTTCTTATTTACAGAATTCTTGTCAGGATGAAGTGGTTTTGGTTTGATAGTGACGGTTATAATAATGGAGGTGATTATGTTGATGATAAGGATGATAAGAATGTTATGTTTATGATAGCAATAGGATTAATGATGATGATGATGATAAAATTTAATATAATAATATATAATATATGAAAATTATTATATTATTAGTAATAGTATTATTACTTCATTATTATGATTATCATCCCATTAGTTTAGAGGGGGAATAGGTCATGATGACGATGGTATGATGATGGATGAGTATAATAATAAGAAAGATATAATAATAGTATTAATAATAAAATAATAATAATAATAATAATGATAACAATTCTGTAGATGATGAATAATATTAATAAATAATCATAATAATAATAATGATAACAATAATAATAATAATTAATAACAGAGTAAATAATAATGTCCATAATGAAATATATATTAATGATAACTGAAATGATAGGAAAAACGTTCCCAGACGAGAGATAACGTTTACAGGAATTGTAGAAGCACCCACAATTTATTTAAACGTTATGAAACCCCCAAAAATAAAACGTATTACAGTGGATCTGGCACACGACCCAGTGCACGCCGCAACGTGTATAGGAAAATACCAAAATAAACGTATACAGTGATCTGGCACCACGACCAAACGTTATAGAAAATACCAAAATAACGTTACAGTGGCCTGGCACCACGACCAAACGTTATAGAAAAATCCCAAACAACGTACGCGCCACAGTAAACTTTACAGAAAAAAAAAAAAAAATTAAAATAACGTTAAAATGACCGCATCTAAACGCCAGTGTGCCGCCATCCAACAGGGAGAGAGGCAAAGTAGATTCCAGGAGAAGCAGCGGAGGGTGACCCCCGGTTGCTGTTTGGGTTCAGTGATTTGGTAGAAGTTTGCCAGTCTTTTCTATTTAGCCCGGTCGGGGTTTGGACCCCCAGCGGAGAACTGCAGATGGGACCGGAGAATGATTTTTAGGTGTTACGTGTGGGATTTGGCGGGGCGAGTTGTTTATGTAGTGATGTGTTATATATGCTGTGGTTAGTTGTGGTCGTATGTGTGTGTGTGTGTTGTGTTTTGGTGTGTTCCGTTAGTCCATCCCTGTCCTACTCGGTGTGTTGATCATCCACGTTGAGTGATGTGGGTGGATTGTTTGGTGTTGTGTCATGTCTTCTGTGAGTGTACGTGTGTGTGTATTGTTATGTCACGCCTTGTGAGTGATGGTGTGTGTCTTGCCGTGTTCAGTGTCGAGTGTGTGTTCGTTGTGTCGTGTGTGTTGTGTCTTCGTTTGTAGCGGGATTGTGCGGGATTGATGGAATGTGCGATGTGTCTCTATTTTGTGTGGTTTCTATGTATGTGTGCGTGTGATGTGTGTGGTGTGTTCTGTCAACATCACCTTTACTCTCATCCCTTATTGTGAGCCGTCGTCATCTGCTCGCTCCTGTGACCTCTACTCTGTTGACTCCTCCGCCTCTTTGACTCCTCTTCTTATACCTCTTGACTCCCTCTGTCTGACTCTCACGAGATTCTGCTCAAACTGCCTCTATCATTCGTCTGTTCCTACTCTGTGCTCCCCTCCTCTACTCCATCTCTCTCCTCTCGTGATCCTCTCTCACTTCTCTTGTCTTTGATCGTCCTCACTGTTGCCACCCCTCCCCCCCGTTCTGCCTCCTCCCCTTTCACCACCTCTCTCTCCCCCCCCCCCCTCCCTTCCTCTCGCTGCCGCCCTCCCCTCTCACCCCTTCCCCCCCTTCCTGGTCCCCCTCCTCCTCCTCCCCTCTCCCGCTCCCCCTATACTCTTACACCCGCAGACCCTCCACCTCTTTGTGACTGGAACCCCTCCGTCTTTCCCTGTACCTACCCCTGTGAGCGGGGCCGCCTCCCCTCACTTCTTCCCTGTGCGTGCCTCTCTCTCCTCCTTCCCTGTGGACCTCTCCTCTACTTCGCTCTCGCTCTCCTCCATTCTCTCTTCTCTCTTCTCATTGACCCGTCTCTCTCCTTCTACTCCTTGTTCTCTTTAGGTCATCTACTCTCCCCTCTCGACTCTCGTCTCTTCTCTCCCTCTCTCCTCTTCGTCTCTTGACTATTCATTCTCGATTCTCTCTCTCTCTCCTCTCGCTTTCTCGTCTCTACTTCTCTGTTCTCATTCTCCTCTCCTCATCTCGTCTCTCTGTCTCTCTCTCTATGCCTCTCGCTGACCTCTCTGTGCTACTCTCTCTCTCTCTCTCTCTCCTTCCTCTTTCCATGTCTCTACCTCTACTTCATTTCTGATCTCCTCTATCTCATGGCTCTCTCTCTCTCTCTCGCCTCTACTCTCTCTCGTGAGGCCTCTATTCTTGTTTTGTCCTCTCTTCATGGACGTCTGCTCTTCTTCTGCACCCCTTCGCGCATCCTCCTACTCGCTCTCCCTCCCCTCTCTGCTTCTGACTACCTCTACCTTCTCTCTTTACCGTCACTTTCTTTTGATAACCCACACCTGCTAGGCACTCTGCTTCTCTCTCTCCCTCTCTTCTCTCTCTCGTTCTCTGCATCTCTCTCTACTCTCTACTATCTCTCTCTCTCCCTTCCCTCTCCTCTCTCTTCTCTATCTCCTCCACTCTCTCTCTCTCTCTCTCTATCTCTCTCTCTTCTCTATCTCTCATCTCTCTCTTCTCTCTCTCTCGCTCATGTCTATGCTTATCCTATTCTATCTATATATTATATACTATCTCTAACCACACTCTCGTCACTCTAAGCTCTGTGCATCCTGCTCTTCTGCTCTCTTCTGCTCTCTCTCCCTCTCTCTCTCTCTCTGTGCTCTCTCTCTGAGCTCTCTCTCTTCTCAGCTATCTCATCTATCTAGTCTATCTTCTCATCTAACTCTCTCTCTCTCTCTCTCTCTCTTCTCTCTCTATCTCTCTCTGGTGATCTCCTCTCTCTCTGTGCACCTCTTCTCTCTCTCGTTACTCTTCCTCTCTCTCTCTCTCTTATGGTACCAAAGCCCGCGCGCGCTGTCTTCGTTCCCATGTCCGCAACGCTAAGCAGCAGCGTGGGAACCTCTCTCGAGAATGCCAATTTGGGAATATTATTTAACGATAATGGAGTTGCACAATACAATTCAAATCATGAGCGAGGCGAGGAGGAAGAATCAGGGTAGAATCACTTAAACAAAATATCTTGGTAGAGATTCAAGATCTAAGAAATAGTAGCCAAGGAAAAGATACCGAAAATAGAATTAAACAAGATGGTTCAAAGCGGGCCTATGTAACAATCAATCAGGCCTGAAACAGATCTTGATTCCATCCTAAAGGGAGAGCAATTTTGTGAGCAGTGGGCAACCACAAACCCGCCACTACAGAATTTATGGAATGCCCGTAGGGGAGGTCCCCCCCTTCGACACCCCGAGGAAAACGCTGCTCTGGGGCGAAACCAACTTGAGTGACGGTCAATGAAGCCTCGGATCTCGCCCCCCCGACGGACAATGGCTCCATCAGGACCAATCCAAGGGGCGCTACCCATGGAGCCATCGGCGGTGTGGGTGAGTTATCTCAACACGAGATAGAAGTTGGTGAGAAGTTTGGACTGGGACTACAGCCAGATGATATTCTTTATAGGCTGTGATCCACGAACTGATGGAGGATAGTGAGTCGCTGAGTAAATTCTGGATGAATTATCAGGATCTCTAATTTGTAGACTTGACAAAAAAGGAATGATACCCTGGGACTATGTGTATGTGAACGGTTAAAAAACCAACTCTGTAGGTTTAGAAGATCTTGATGATAGGATCAGTCAAATACGAATACTAAATGCAAAAAGGGAAATAATGAAGCTCAAATAATGGAATATCAAAATCATTTCTACTTATCTCAACTTTTAGATTTGGTATGGCGACTGTAGATGAATATGTGTTTTTTTATAAAATGGAAAATGATGTGGAAGGTGTAGATTGATTGAATAGACATGGTGGAGTTAGGTGTTGAAAATCATTGTAAACAATGTCCATATTTTTTTAAATTAAACCGAAGTCCTTCTGCATGACAGCAACAGACGACAAAGCGAAAATCCCTCAACTTCAGCTAGCTAAAACAATGGACAGACAGCCATTTTCATAAGGAACCCAGGGGAAATGGAAAACCACTCTTAACAACCATTCATGGTATAAAAAGGGACAATAACCCACAATCGAAATAGTAATTCTAGATGGATGGTAATGATTAGAATACCATCAGAAATGACCAGTGCGACTGCCATGGGTGACAGAGGAAGCGGATGCTATCATGTGGGGAATTTACATCACCGACAGTCTCACGTGTAGGTTCGGCCATAAGGTGAATTGTGCGATACCTGCCCACGTCATATGGACATAAGACGATAAGACTCTGCAAACTTTTTGACAAACGAGGATCTTGGCCAAGAAGGAGAGCCGATAGTCAATTCACCTGAATTGATTTAAGGACCTTACAAAACTTCTTGCACATAAAAATGCGCAATCAACTGCTAATAAGGGTAAGAAATAGAAATATTGATTAAAATGAAAATCATATTGATGTGCTAGCATAGTGAGAATGGGCTGTTGTACCTTGCGTAAAGTGATTTCTCTAGTGAGAATTCCCTCCGGTAATACTATTTTATCGCAAAGATTTGGACGCGGGGTGAAGGGGAGGAGTGGGTGTCTGTTGTTAAGAGTACGAGAAACATAAAGTCTAATGAGAATTAGCACAGGTGCTTGAGATTGAGCAATAGATTGGTGTGGAAAGATAGAATTTGGATTTACGGATATTAAAATCCAAGGTGCAAAAAATTGCATCTCTAATTGTCGGAGCGTGTAATCTATCGCGTCATCCTCATGCCCACGCACCTTCATGTATTACATTACATCTCAGGTATTTTTCCGCAAGCATTTGCCTTACACAACAAGCCTATGTATAGTTGTAGGAGATGTTGTATCCTGATATGTATTGTCCCCAGAAAAACAAAATTGTAGGGTATATTAAAGGAGAATTGTACATTTTTAACGAAATGGGAAACAAACCAAACTGGGATAGTTTCCTTCATAGGAACGCTTATGATTACCAACAAACCTGAAATCATAACGGACGCGAGAAATCATTCCTTAACCCTGTTGCAGAGTAACGAACTTGATAGCTGCAGAACACAGTAAATATATTAAAAAAAACGTAAAAGAGTCAATAAGGTATTTCAAACATTTAGGTGCCTGAAGAACTACACGAAGAATTTTTTTTGCAATCTACTCCTAAATGAGCTCCTCAACTTAACAAAAATATTGCAATACAGATGTTGTCAAATATCCAAGTACAAAAACTATCTATAATGACGTTATTCCCAAGAGTGTATAAACACTGGTGTGCACAACTGTGACAAAGGAAAATAAAACACGAAACTAGGCATGCCGACAGGATAGATGATGAAATAAAAAGGTGTTTCAGTGACAGCCAGAAGAGATACACTGATGAAGAAAATTGTAAGATGCAATCCCTCGCGACGATTGCTCAAATCTATGATGGAGCAATACAAAAGAGGCAAAGGAGACGTGTGGAGATCTCTATAAATCAAGTAAAAAAGACAATACTTTAAAAGTGAATTATCAATGTAATATAAATGATATTACGCTACATGGACATGGGAAACAAAACCGTTTAAGAAAATTACTTCCAGGTGCGAATCAAAATTCCCGTCAGACCTATAATAGGAAGACTCAAAAAGAGAGCAGAAGAATTACAATGTACTCTTTCTTTGCAAAATTGGTAGTACACGTGTACCGAAAATGAAGACAAGAGACTCTTAAGAAATGATATGTGAAAAACAGATGATATAGGACTTGCTTATTTTTGATTATGAAGTAAGTGAAATGAGATATTTCGGCCGGAACCTGTGGATTTTGTGCGACTGTGATATTGACAATAAAAATTCCTTAATTAAAACAGGACAATTCCTATGGCTCTGATGGGCACATTTCAGTATCGCTTTACATAAAAGGACTCGCTGCCAATAATTGTCCGTTTACTTGTCCTAACGGTGATAATTAACACCTCAATTGTAACAATACCTTCCCTGATCTTTGGAAAAATTTTCTCATGTTGTTTGCGCATCTTTATAAAATAATGATGCTGATTGATGTATCATACTTAGCCGCCCAA
>NC_051389.1:51232892-51237892 GCF_015228065.2 Penaeus monodon
GAAGAAAGGAATTACAGCTATGTGAAAGTGCCATCCGTTTTCTTACATCGAATAAAGGAATATCATAATCTACTGATTATCAAATCAACGTCAGATAATTTTGTCGAATCAATCAGAGAAAACTAGACGAAGAAACAACATATTTGTATTCCCACTTTGAGAAGTTTACCTTAAAAAAAATCAGGATCACCCTCCCCCCCACAAAAAAAAAAAAACACTACACATAAAAAACACATATTTACACGACCCCCGTTCCTACACCCCAGTCCTCCAACGACGGCCATCATCTCGCGTGGTTTATCGGTTTAATATTACTCTATTAATCACGTAACAACCGGCAGAGGCACCGCTATACGACCTCTTCGCGCGCTGAAGGACGACCTTCCTTTTACGCAGCGAAGGACCGGGGGACGTCAATGAAGAACATGAAAAGAACTTTGTGAAGAACGTCAATGAAGAACATGAAAAGAACTTCGTGAAGAACACGAAAAGAACTTCGTGAAGAACGTCAATGAAGAACATGAAAAGAACTTCGCGAAGAACGTCAATGAAGAACACGAAAAGAACTTCGTGAAGAACGTCAATGAAGAACACGAAAAGAACTTCGCGAAGAACATCAATGAAGAACATGAAAAAAAAACTTCGCGAAGAACGTCAATGAAGAACACGAAAAGAACTTCGCGAAGGACGTCAATGAAGAACACGAAAAGAACTTCGCGAAGAACATCAATGAAGAACATGAAAAAAAACTTCGCGAAGAACGTCAATGAAGAACACGAAAAGAACTTCGCGAAGAACGTCTTGTACTTCCTTCAAGTCACCGGAAAGGGATTTATTATGGAAACATCTTAGGAACAGAAATGAACGAATAAATAGATAAATGGATAGGTAAGCAGATGAATAGATTGATAAACAGGGAAATAAATCAATGATAAAGATATATCAACAGAATAACAAAATAAAAAAGGCGTTACCTTTTTAGGAATAAAGATGAACTAGTGAATAAATAGATAGATAAGTAGATAGATAGGGAGTTAATAACGTGATAAATAAATGAATGATAAAGGAAACATCTTGAGAATAATAGTGAATATATAAAAAGCTAAATAGATAAATTATAATTAATCATATATATGATTAATTATATAATAAATAGTTAATAAATAATCAACAGATGAATTAGAAATAAAGATAAGTAAACAGACAGATAAATTAATAATTAATATACAACTGAAGAAATAGATACGTAGATAAATAGATAAATGAACAGATAGATAAATTGATAATAAAGATAGATCAACAGTTGATTGATAAAAATAGATAATCAGATAAATAGATGCATAATAAAGACGAAAGAGGGAAAAGGAAATAATAATGATAATAATAATGATAAGGAACAAATAAATAAATGGATAAATATGTAAGTAAGTGAATACGAAGATAAAAGATAAATGATGAGTAATGAGAATAATAGTGAATAAATAAATAAACACATAAATAGTAAAGAGATATATGAAAATATACATAAATGAATGAAAATGATAAATAAACAGAGGAATAAATGAACAATAAGGACAAAGAGATGAATGAAATAAATGATAAAGACAAATTAACAGATAAGTGAAAAGATTATAAAGATAAATAAAGAGAAAAAATAATTAATAATAGAGAAGGATAAACAAATAAATATATAGATAATAAAGATAAATAAAATACAAATAAATAGATAATGAAGATGAAGAAACAAATGAATAAGTGAAAAATGAGGATAAATCAACAAATAAATAGATATAGAATGCATATAAACAAATGAATAAAACGTGAATAATGAAATATATATATAAATCGATTAATAAGAAAGAAAAATCGAAATATAATGAATATTATTAAGTGTTCTCCAATGTTCTTTTATGAATGATGCTTGTTTTGGTTGAATAACAAGATAAAAAAACATATCTATAATTTTAATATCTTCTTTCATAAAATATTTAATCTCTTTTATTCTTTGTATCTTCAATATACAACATAAATACATAAATAAGTTTAATATCTTCGGAGATTATCAAATTATAGACTTTTTTTTTTTGTTCCTTAAATTACGTGCTAAAAAAAAGACGTTATTTTTAAGTTCACAAAGGGGGAGATTTTCTAAATTATTAGGAAAAAAAATTAGATATCTCTATGGGAGGAAAAGAAAGGAAATCATTATTCAGGGTAATTAATATTATATCAATTAGGATACCCTAGATGTGCGATATGATGGCGATTTATCAAGTTATATTGTTTTATTGCTATCAAACGTTGCATCAGGACGTATACACATCATTTCTTACTAATTATGAATAATCATCCGTCGTTTCATTTGCTCAGTTTAATTGGTTGTTAATTCCTTTCGTCATCCCTGAATTGAGCTTCACTATTTTGATCATTAAAGTCTTCTGTTCGGGTTTGGAAATTCAGTTCTTTGTAAGGATTAATCGGTGTTCTTTATATATATATATGTATATATATATATATATATATATATATATATATATATATATATATATATATATGTATATATGTATATATATGTATATATATGTATATATATACATATATATATATATATATATATATATATATATATATATATATATATATATATATATATAAACCTTTCTCATTTTCTTTTATCATTCTTATATTTATTTTTGTTTTTTCATACTTCATTTTTTATTATTAGTGATATCCACTGGAGTTTCTTTTTCTAGTCTGTTTTTTGCGTCTTGTTTTATTATTTTCGTTTTATTTTCTATTTTTTATTTTTTTTATTCACAACTTTTTTTTTCCTAATTTTAATATTTTACTTCTTTCTTTGTTTCCTTGTTTCATATTTTATAGTTTTTATTATCAGTGATATCCACTGAATGTTTTTTTTTTTTTATCTTATCTATATTTTTTTATTTGTTGTTTTTTTTCCTTTCCTGTATATTTACTTTTTTGTGTCTATCTATTTTTGTTTATATTTCTTATTTTCATGATTTATAATCTTCATTATCAACAATACCAACGTTTGTTCATTTCTTATCTTGTTTTTATTTACTTTTTTCCATTTCTTGTTAATTCTATTCTTCCACTTATCTTCTGTTTCTTATAATTTATCATTTTCATTTATATTTCACATCCTATTATCATGACTTTTTTTTTCATTACTAACAATATCAACAATTATTTCCTTGTATTCTTTCTTATCTCTTATCTCTCCCGTAATATTTCGAGGACGGCGATTCAGTTAATGTCATTAGCAAGGATTGATGGCATCTTAATGAGGCAAAATCGCTCTGCCGTGACCTCCGAGTCTAATGAAATAAATATCTTTCTTTAGCCTTGCTCTCTCTTAAGAACAATTCTCTGTTTACGTAGTTTTAGTTTTTTTTTTACGATTTTTCTTTCTTTCTTTCTTTTTCTCTTCTTTGGGTAATGATCTTTTCGGATGAATAACTCTCGTGTTTTGCTTGAGTCAGGGTCTAAGTCATGATAGAAACCGATATGGTGCGGGACTTTTTTCTATTTTTTTTTATGATTCATCGAGGACGATTGATGTTTGATGCATCAGGAAATACACATGCACACACACACACACACACACACACACACACAAACACACAAATATATATATAATATATATATATATATATATATATATATATATATATATATATATCTGTGTTATATCTGTGTGTGTGTTTGTGTGTGTGTGTGTGTGTGTGTGTGTGTGTGTGTGTGTGTGTGTGTGTGTGTGTGTGTGTGTGTGTGTGTGTGTGTGTGTGTGTGTAATATATATATATATATATATATATATATATATATATATATATATATATATATATATACATACATACACGCGCACACACACGCAAGTGTGTATATGTATTTTTGAAATTCCGTATTTTCTTCCTCCTCTCCCGGACACGCTGGCTCTCCCGTGCTCGCCATCGCAGTCGCCGCTTGGCACTCAGTTCCTCCGGCGAATCTCCGGCTGGCCCTTTCTTGGCCCTGTGGTCGTTTCCGCTTGAACTTGCTTGACCTTGTATCCGAGTTTCCCCTCTGGCACTCTTTCCTTCCGACCTTTGACCTGGGAAGTGTTTAATGTCACTATTCTCTCTTTTTTCTTTTTGCTTCCATTGTCTCTTCTCCTCTTCCTCCTCTCCTATACACATTTTTTTTACTCTTCCTCTTCACGTGTTTAGTAGTTTAGTTGGTATTTTGTGAAGATCCAGGATGATCAGGATAATTTCATTGTTTCGATTGTTTTTCTTATAAATGATAAGATAATAGATCTTTTAAAATGTTCGATTATTTGTAAACCAACTGATGCCGTTAATTGTCTTTATTATTAATTTAGCCTGCATAAAATTTAGATTCTTTGGAAAATAATGCTCAACGCTTTCTATTTTTCCTCTCCCACTTGAATTCACGTCGCTAATTACCTCTATAACTTTATTTCCTTACAGCTCCCCTCCCTTGTACATAATGAAATCAGCGGTGTCGTCAGTATGTCTTGGAATAAAGAATACCATCGATCTGGAACCTGAAACCCTATCTGAAGCATTTAATGAGCTTGGGTAGTCCCATAAGATAAGACTCGTTCATCTGTGAAAACTATATTGTCTTCATAAGTCCAGTTCGTTCACAGGGACAATTTCAGTAACTCACTAGTTGTTCCCATGCAGCTCGCCACTCCAAGTCAATTTACTTATGATGAAAAGTTGGCTTCAGTCTCGTATTAACGTATTCTCGAATAAATCTGCAGTGTAGCCCATTGAGAATAACGATTCCCTTGCTTCTCCCATTGTAATTTATGAATGAAATAGTACGAAGCAAAACCGGTAGCTTACGCGATATCAGGCACGTTAGGGAACCCAATGCTTGTTTTATTCACGCGCAGGGCAAGGTCATTGGTTTCACTGGAATAACTGTAGTTTAATCTATAAACTTCCGGATTCGCGTGAGGGAAA
>NC_051389.1:51240392-51255392 GCF_015228065.2 Penaeus monodon
AAATATAGCTTTCCTCCTATCATCCCAAACCACGACCTTACAGGGGCATAAATAAAATACGAGAGTCAATGGTCGATGTTATTCAGAAGCCTCGGGAAAAGCGCTTGTTATTGGTTTCACTGTCTGCATGGCTAAGTAGCCTGGAGTCCGTGGCCAAAAGATTCGCTAAAAATAAGCGTAAATGTTGCGAGAGACGACTGCGAGGGAGAGTGGGAGTGTTATAGGCACCTGGGTGTGCTGAGTGTAGTTATAAATGTGATTATTTTCTCTGTTGGGGTTATTAGGGTGTTGTGTGTGGCTGTTTTGTTATTAAGGGGATGTGTATGATGGGGATTAAAGAATGTTTGAGATTTTAATTGCAATATTCGATTTATTATATTGGTCTTTTTCTTTGATGATATTTATAATTAATAGTATACATACACATATATTCACTTTATTTTACTATTATTCAACAGCCATTCATTCAGCTGTAGGACGTAGGTCTCTGTCATCTAATCATAAGAGTTTTGGGACATTATCAACTTTGCCTGATTGGATGCTCTTCCTAATCAGACGCGATTCAGCACGCTACCATTTGTACCTCGGGATATGCATATAAAAACTAAATATGTGTGTATGTGTGTGTGTGTGTGTGTGTGTGTGTGTTTGTGTGTGTGTGAATCTATTAAGATACATATAAAAATATATATATATACACATACATACATATACATATAAGTTTATATATATATATATATATATATATATATATATATATATATATATATATATGTAAACACACACACACACACACAAACACACACACACACACAAACACACACACACACACACAAACACACACACACACACACACATATGTGTGTGTGCGTGTGTGCGTGTGTGTGTGTGATTCCAAAGTAGTGTTATTTCCCATTTTTTTCTATAATTATAAAAAAAAAAATTCAACCTGGACTCTCCATCATCCATCACTCTGAACTCAGAATAACCTGATCTTTCTATCAATATTTACAAATAGTTATAAACCTTGCCTTGTACCCGCAGAGAGGCAGCAGCTGTAGGTCCAGATATCGGTTCCAAAGGTAGAGTTGTGGGGAGAAATCCATCTTAAATCAATTCAAAAAGGTCTCAGGGACTTTTGCTCGGAGATCTTGGACTCGCAAAGTCTATTGATAAACTTAAGACCTAAAGCGACGTATCTTGTTGGGAGGTGTGCAGATGTATACAATGACAAGTCGAATAAATATACACTTGGCTAACCTCTTCACTCTTCTAAATGGGATCTACTTCTGACACAGTGCAATTAGCTTTTTAGAGACTATCGGAATCACCTGTATCTACCCCCTCCCCACCCCTTGTAACTACTGCTATTCCTTGAAAGGAACAAATACCCATCTCTTCTCGTTGGCTCACTGGGTGCACCTCATAGCAGAATACCACAACGTCACAACCCTTAAGACATGCTGAGTATCGTTTGGAGGTTATCACCGACATCAGAATGCTGTTGTGATCAGTCTCCAAGGTGGATTTATTGTCTCTTTCAGGGACACAGCAGTGATATAGACGCTCTGTAGGGAAAAATAAGTTAATTTTTTCCCAAAAGCTTACTAAGAAGGAGAAAGCTGATTTGGGCCAGTGAAAAATAACAAAATAGCAAAAGAGAAAAAAATAGAACAAAAGGTAGGCTGTCTCTCAAAATCCATCGCCTTGATTCATCCACGAATATGAGGGGCCAGAGGCAAGCTTTCTCCAGGATATGCTGGTCTTTGAACACCTCTTCAAAGCTTTTATAAAGAGGAAATTGTGGGAAGCTATATATATGGCTGATTAGCGAAAAGAACCTACAGCATAAATGTAATTCTCGAAAATAAGTATTCACGCCTAAAATTGTCGTGGACCCTTTTATAACTCATTATAGATACACAAAAAATCATTAGAAATTGGTATACTTCAAAGTATAATTTTAAGGAAATAAGATATATTTTTTAAATAATTTCTCTGCAAAACAAATTAGGAAATAATAAACACTAGACAAGAATGAAAATATATACTGACACAATGTAATTTACTTAGAAAGTAATTAACACAGATTATATTCACAGTATCATGAAACACTGACGGACATCTATCTGTCCCTAATTTCAGTATAAAATCCTTTGGCATGCAAAAAGTTAACATATCTTGTTTGCACACCTGTTGTGTTGCTTACCGTTTCAGTGAATTTAGGAATGCGTGTTCATATATCGTGATAATATAAATGATGATAATCATGATTTGTAGCTTCTTATGTATAGAGTTTTTGTGTTCGACTTCATGATTATTGCTGAGTGCAGCCCTTGTGTTTATTTTTTGTTGTTGTTTTATTGTATCTATATTCATCGGGTAGTTTATCATACTTAGAGGTGACATAGACACACACACGCACATAAGTACACAAGCGTGCACATATTCACACAGATATACACACACATAAACATTCACACACACACAAACAAACAAACACACACACACACACAAACACACAAATCACACGCACACACACACACAACACACACACAAACAGAAACACACACACACACACACACACACACACACACACACACACACACACACACACACACACACACACACACACACACACAAACAAAAAAAAAAACACACACAAACACATTCACGTATACACAAATACACAACAATCCTTATCCTTTGAACAGTCCTAGAAATAAAATGCACGTGACAAATTACCACAAGAACTAGGCTATTTAAAGACCAATTAACGAGGATTATATTGCAACACCAGCTCCTCTGCACGTGGCAAAGTGTATTGGAAGTTTGTCGAAGAAATCTCTCTTCATTTCTCTCTTCAAGGAATTTCACTTATTATTCATTTTTATGTTATTATTCTTTGTCACTTGTTTTGGTGACGTGTTTTCTTGAGATAGTGTTTTTTGGTGATTTTTTTTTTTTTCAGAGAAAATAATGATGATGATGATGATAATGATGATGATGATATTGATGACGATGACGATGACGATGACGATGACGATGACGATGATAATGACGATGACGATGACGATGACGATGACGAAGACGATGACGATGATGATGATGATGAATGTGATAATGATAATAATAATACTAATTGTTGTTGTCAATCATCATGAGCATCATTATCATTAGAATCATCATTTGAATCATCATTATCATCATTAATTATTATCAACGTTAGTATTAACATTATAACTTTTCTTTCATACCATTACTATTATGGTGATATACTGTATCATCAAAATTAATGTCATTATTATCAACAACATCAATTTCAATATTATCACCATTATTCTTTATCAACCATAAACACTAATCTCATCACTGCAACTCAGATAATCCTCTTGTAATGCTAGCTAAGGTAAGCATTTTCCCCATTGCATCTCTTCAAAAGAATCTTCAATCTTTTATTTCTAATTCTATTTTATTTTTTAGCATTATTATTATTATTATTATTATTATTATTATTACTATCATTATTATTGTTATTATTATTATTATTATTATTATATTTATTTCGTTATTATTAAAAAGTGATAATTCTTCTCGAATTATATAATAAAGTATCTGATCACTTCCGTTTCCCCAATGTATGTCGACAATAAAATATCGTGTCATTCTCAATCTATTTGATATCATCATCGCATAATAATAATATGATGATATACCATATAATATGATGATGATGATGATGATGATGATGATAACAATTTTTATCATGATAGTAATGATAATGATAACAATAATAATAATAATAATAATAATAATAATAATGTAATAATAATAATAATTATAATATATATATAATAATAATAATTATAATAATAATAATAATAATAATGAATAATAAAATAATAATATATTAAATAGATAATAATTATAATAATAATAATAATAAACAACAATAACACAATAAAAATATAATATAATAATAATTAATAATATAATAATAATAATAAATAATAATAATAATAATAATAATAATAATAATAATAATAAAATAATAATAATAATAATAATAATAATAATAATAATAACAAAAAACAACAACAACAACAACAATAATAATAACCTGCCACAAAAGAATTAACCTGCCACAAAAGAATTATCTGATAAATTGCATCTCCGCTCGAAACCTCTGCCTGAGTGACACGATCACATATATTAATAAAAAAAATATAAGTCACATATATAACGCACACGCAAGCAAGCAAGCAAAGAATGTAAACAGACTCACGAATATATTTTCACACGCACACACGAAATTGGCTTCTAACACGCACGAAAACGCACACGCAAGCAGTTTACTCGTTACGGTGACTCACTCGTCCGCGGAATCGAACATGTTTAAGAAAAAATTCGCCCTCACATGCATTTTGCAATAAGATCCTCCTTGCATCATTGCATTCGGATGCTTCAGAGGAAATAACATGCGTAAAAATATCTTTTTCTGATAGGACTCAAGAGAACGGTATTTTATGATTTTTTTATCATTATCAAGTGATCTTATAATCATTATCACATATTTCTTGGTCTTTGATGTCTTTGGGTTGTTTTAATTTGTTTGCGAATAATATTTTGAGAAATCGTTTGAAATGAGAAATTCATTTTAGAAGAAAGAGGTCCATAAATTATTTCTTTTCTCTCTCTCTCTCTCCCTCCCTCCTTCCCTCCCCCAATCCTCCCTCCCTCGCTCCCCCACTCCTCCTTCCCTCCCCCATTCCTCCCTCCCTCTCCTCTCCCCCACTCCCTCCCTCTCCACTCACCCCTCTCCCCTCCCCCTTGTCTTTCTCTTCCCAGACACGTGTACCTCATCCACAAAAATCTACACACCATATGATCACTTCTTTCTTTACTCTATTCTGAGCTAATATTTGACATCGTTGGCTTTTGCGTAACCAATGAGGAGGCAGCGGAGTGTGAAGGTTTAAATCGCCTTGCGCTCAGTTTGGTTTTGAGTTTGCCTGATTATATGGAAATGTATACATATGTGCATGTATGGATATAAACGTGTGTGTGTGTGTGTGTGTGTTTGTGTATGTGTGTGTGTGTGTGTGTGTGTGTGTGTGTGTGTGTGTGTGTGTGTGTGTGTGTGTGTGTGTGTTTGTGTGTGTGTCTACATACATATAGGTATATGCATATTTGTATTCATATGCATATATATTAATATTATATATATTTTATATATAATATATATATATATATATATATAATATATATATATATATATATATATATATATATATATATATATATATATATATATATATATATATATATATATATATGTATGTATATATATATATACAGATAGATATATATATGCATTTATATGCATATGCACACAAATATGCATGTACATATATGTATGTAACTCTCTCTCTCTCTCTCTTCTTCTTCCTCTTCTTTTTTTCCTTTTTTCTCCTTCTACTTCCTCGTTTTCTCTTCCATCTAAACATAGTCACTACCATTACCGCAAACCATACGAATGCGATGATGGAGCCTAGACTTCGGTTTAAGATGTCTGTAACGTATTCATTAACCATTATTAACAAAGTCTGCACTTCGGTTAAATTTTGCAAACCTATTACTAGTATTACATTTTTGTATAAATTCTTACATCACGGTATTTAGATAATAATTGATTATTAACTCCAATCGACGCCGAAATCGTGGCTCTATCGTCGCATTTGCACCCTTTGCGGTAATGATGTTAACCCCGCATCTGACCTCCGCTGCTCATTACCATATCTATCTAATAGTTATTATTCCTCAATGTTTAATGGTATTTATAGACATGATGATATTGATAATGAAAATAACAACAATGCATACGACAATGTTCGTAATAATGCTGCACAGAATGGTATCGGTAAATAACAAAATAGCGATATGAAAAAAGTAAATTGATAAAATACTGATAAGCATAATAATGTAATGATGATGATAACAGCGAAGGCGATGTTGGTGATGATAACAAGTATAATTCTCATAATATCAATAACACCAACAGTAATAATGATAATAATAATGATAAATGTAGTAATCACTATAATGATGATCATAATAGTATTAAAGATACTAGCAGTAGCTGGTAATGATAATAGCAGTGATAGTGATAATATTGTTATAAATGATGATGATCATAAGAAACATGAAAAACATAGAAACAAAAACAAGAATAGCAATAATAATAATAATCAAAAGATAAAGAAAAGTAATAAAAAAAAGAATCAAGAAAGTCACATTCGAGAAGAAAGCACAGGATTCAGTCTTATTCTTATCACGAAACCCAGGCGGATATTACGAATTCTGTTTTCATCGAAGGAAAAGCCTGGCTGCCTGCAAGCTTTTCGCCTCGTTACGACAACAACTTTGATTGATGCCGTCACACCTATCCGCACGCCCGTTGATTGATGCCTGGCTTCCTGTCGCATTTAATTTCATCGTTTTGGGGAAGGAGGGAATGCTGTATTTAGGTTGATGGTAGATGGCTGTGAAAACTGGACTGGCGAGGTTGATTGATTAAGAGTGAAATTGAAGTGTGTGTGAAATCGCGACCTTTCGTAATGTTCCTTAGAGAAATATTAAAACAACTAAATTACTGTTTTGCTGCATTATCAAATTTATTTTCCCAGAGTTCATAAAGATTCTGACAGTGGCAAGGAAACCATCAGAATGACAATAATGAATATTTACGATGATAAAACAACCGTGTCTTTCCATCATCAAGAGAACGCACTAAAATCATATATAACGTCAACATTCCCATTGTGAATAATGAATAGGCAACACATAATATATTCACACTGTTAATACCCGAGAGAGAGAGAGAGAGAGAGAGAGAGAGAGAGAGAGAGAGAGAGAGAGAGAGAGAGAGAGAGAGAGAGAGAGAGAGAGAGAGAGAGAGAGAGAGAGAGAGAGAGACAGTGAGATAGATAGATAGAGAGAGAGAGAGATAGAGAGGGAGGGAGAGTAAGGCAGAGACATACAGACAGAGACAGAAAGAACGTGAGAAAGAGCAGAAGCAGACGATACACAAGATGTTGACAGTATCAGAAATAATGACACTGCCGATAAGAAACAATGCCACGCTTTTCCTTGCGATAGAGGATGGATTTCGACGAAGCAAATCGAATTTCGCTCATGTTTCCAAGGCATGATCGATAAGAAAAGAAACACACTGCACATGTTGCGCGCGGAGACAGTGCCCCACCATCCATACCGAGTGATGATTTATGTAGATAATAAATACAATATGATGTAGACAGCGAGGATATGTGTCACCGTTTTCAGGATCGCGATACTGTGAGGCAATTCTGGATACTTGTATATCTGATACATCTATCTGCAAGCTCTCTCTCTCTCTCTCTCTCTCTCTCTCTCTCTCTTTCTCTCTCTCTCTCTCTCTCTCTCTCTCTCTCTCTCTCTCTCTCTCTCTCTCTCTCTCTCTCTCTCTCTCTCTCTCTCTCTCTCTCTCTCTCTCTGCCTAACTATCTGTCTATGTAGCTCTCTATCTATCTATCTATCTATCTATCTATCTATCTATCTATCTATCTATCTATCTATTGTTATTTGTTCATTCGCGTTATTACTAATATCGATCCTCTCGTTATGTTCTCTGGTATTGCAATCATCATTAACATTATCGATGCAGTGATCAACCATCCCAGTAATTATAAAAATATTAATGTTCTAATAATGATGACTTTGATAACACTACTGATTATGAACTGACAGTGATAGCGGCTAAAGGTAAGAAGAATCATGACTAGGTATAATTATAGTAATAAAGATGATAAAGTAAACCAATTATATCAGTAATGATAAAGGTGCTGAGAAATGTTATGATGATAATAATTATATAGGTAATAATGGTAATAATGATGATGATGATGATAATGATGATGATGATGATGATGATGATGATGATGATGATGATGATGATGATGATGATGATGATGATGATGATGATGATAATAATGATGATAATAATAATAATAATGATAATAATAACAATAATAATAATAATAATAATAATAATAATAATAATAATAATAATAATAATAATAATAATAATATTGATCATGATAATAGTGATGATATTGATGATGATAATAATTATGATAATGATAAAAAATTACGATAACAGAGATCCAATGAGAAAAAGAATAAGTATAATGATAATGAGTATGATATGATGATAACAATAATAATGATATTAATGGCAACAATAATTATTATGAACAAGGCAATAATAATAATGATAATAATGGCAACAGCAACAACAACAACAACAATAATAATAATGATAATAATAATAATAATAATAATAATGATGATGATAATGGCAATGATGATTATAACGATAATAATGGCAATAATAATAATGATAATGGCAATAATAATAACGATGATAATAATAGTTATAACAAATAATGATAACCACAACTGCAACAACTATAACAATGATAACAATTCTGATAAAATACTATGATTTACCGTCGTTACTTTTAAAGACAAATCTCATCTCCTTAAAACTGAGATGCTTAATCAGTTTGCTCTCGTGATTGTTAATGTAATCAGTTGTTTGATTATTAATATAACCAGTTGTTTTACTGCTTAACTGTTTGTTGATTTGTTTTGTTTACCTATTTACTTTGTTATCCGTATAGATTTATTTTCCACGTGTGTGACGATGATAAGTTGAGTCATCCGTAAAGTGACTAATTTCTCGAGTCAAAGAAACTTTTAGAATTTACTTTTTCTCTATCACTTCCGCGCGAGTGGATGGGCGGAGGGGGGGGGGGCAGGAGAGGGCTTGGGGGAGGGGGGAAGAAAGGAGGGAGTGGAAGGAGGAGGGGAGGGCAGAGGAAGGGGGGGAGGGGAGGAAGGAGGAGGAAGGGATGGAGGGAGGGAAAGGGAAGGCGGATGAGGAGCGGGGGAAGAGGAGGGAGGGAAGAAAAAGGGAGGAAGGGAGGGAGGGAGGGAAGGAAAAGGAAGAGGAAGGGGCAAAGGGAAAGGAGGGAGAGGGGGAGGGGGAAGATGAGGAAGGAAGGGGAAAGTCAGGGAAAGTTCTCAGGCTGTGGCAGGGATGGGGTGTCGGAAAGAGGATATGGAGGGGGGGGAGGGAGAGAAAATTCCCAGGTGATCCATCCTTCAAAGTCATTCTTTCGCCACGCGTTGCTAAGAATAAGACGATCTTCGCGAATATTCCGAGAGACGTAGAAGCTTGACACGAATATGGAGACAAAGTGCTGTTTTGTGAACGTTCAACGTAAAAAGATAAACACATGACTATTCCGTTTTTTTTTTTTTTTTTTTTTTTCTCTGTGTGTGTGTGTGTGTGTGTGTTACGCTCCCATGGGCGGAATAGTATATAGACAGTTTTGGCAGGTTATTTGTATATTGTTATCTTGTTGGATAAGACACACTGATCGAGAAATACGTAAAGACCCTTCTCTATTATCAAAACAAAAGGAGTATATGAAAACTCTTTTAGAAATCTAGTGTTTAATGCATTTATTGAATGCAACCAATTATACAAAGAGTATTATTATTTAAAAGAAAATTTCTTCTGCAGATACAGCATACTACTGTATGAACAAGTTAATAGCTCAAGTTCGAACGAGCTAAATGAACCCTCAGGTCGACTCGCTCGGCACAAGTCGACTCGTCTCGCTTCACAGGTGGAAAAGGGGGCGTGGCGGCAGATCGCTGAGGAACGCCAGCGGAGACACGCCCCTACTGCAGCTGAAGGCCGAGTCGAGGGGCGTGGGCGTCTTTTCTTGCTTTTATTTAAGTATTTATGGTGTGGTGATTCAATACCAATATATTTTGAAGAGAGAATTCCTTTAAAGAAGGTTTTGTTTACAATTTTGTACGGATTTTGGCGTTATAAGTAGTTCCAACGTTGGAAATTCCAGCGTCGTGAGAAACGAACCGGCCTTGGTCCTTGTGGCAATTTGTTTATTATATTTTATTTATTAATTTATTATTATTATTATTATTATTATTATTATTATTATTATTATTATTATTATTATTATTATCATCATTATTATTATTATCATTATTATTTTAATTACGGCGTGAATAAGGTGTATGCGGTTCGTTAGGTTTTGGGGGTTATTAGCTGTTCTTGGATGCAATTATTATTAAATTCCGATTGCATATATATATATTTTTTTTTCGTTTTTTTTTTTTTTTTTTTTTTTTTTGTCTATGGGTTAACAGAAGTTAGTTTGTATTTCCTGCCCATGAGATTCTTTGTTGTTTTTTTATCATTATTGTTGTTGTTCTGTCTCTGCAATATAATTTTGAAGTGAAACAATAAATTAATTATTTTCAAATGTGTTTAAACTCAAATCCTCTGAAATGAAGACATCCCTTGACTGATAAAAAAGCAAATAAATAAAATCAAATAAATAAAACAGTTCACAAATGCCAAGGTATTTTGTCCCCTAAGTTCGTTGTTAAACCCACAATGATAATTAGATACGTGATGCTTCTTTTTTCTCAGAATTAGAAAAGAAAAATGGAAAAAAAAAATCTAGAGGATGAAATACCACAGAATAACAAGTATTTCCATGTCACGGTAATTAAATGCGTAACACACTTTTTCCCTTAGGATATATAACTGTTTGTTAAAAAGAGAGAGAGAGAGAGAGGGAAGGACGGACACACGTACGGAAGGACGGACGGACAGACAGACAGACAGACAGACAGACAAACAGACACACCCACACTCACACACACACAGATACACACACATACACACACACAGACAGACACAGACACACACACACACACACACACATACACGCACACACACACACACATACACGCACACACATACACGCACACACACGCACATACACGCACACACACACACACGCACACACAAACACACACACAGAAAGAAAATCAAGGACTTAAACCACCGTTGCAATACAGGAATTCAAGTACCCACCTGCAGAAGGCCAGGTAAGAAGCCCTTCAACACTCGAGCTCCCGTTGCCCTCAGGCTCGGCGAGGGAGGACCTTGGCTTGTCCTTCAAAAGCGAAGGCTTCTGGGCTACGCTTGAGGAGGAACAGAGGGAATATTTCATGAAGAGACGAGCTGCTTCTCCGTCGGGGTAAGGACAAACGCCACCAGAGGGAGGGAGATTTAATTCAAAGGGCTTAGAGTTCTTTGCTCATAACGTATTAACGGGATTTGCACCTCTAATGGCCTCGGGATCATTCCTTGTGACGCCTGCTTCCTCAGGAGGACGTTGTGGGGGAACCGCATTTCTCCTTTTTAGCCTTCTTCAGATACCCTGTTGGTCTCTTAGTCTATGTGCATGTCTGTCTGTCTGTCACTGTCTCTGTCCCTGACTCTGTTTCTCTGTCTCTTTCTCATTAATTCTCTCTCTCTCTCTCTCTCTCTCTCTCTCTCTCTCTCTCTCTCTCTCTCTCTCTCTCTCTCTCTCTCTCTCTCTCTCTCCCTCTCTCTCCGACCCACGACCTAGCTGCCAAGCCAGCTCCCCCTCGCCCGGCACCACGCAAGCGCCTCCCCAACAATGCTGAGGTTTCGGTTCCTGGGATGAGAAGCGAGGCATCGACGCAAGTAACATCGAGGAGAAGTTATATCAAGAACAGCAAGAGGAAGAACAAAGAAAAAAATCTTCCATCCAACCGCCAGTGGGATGACGCAAAACATCACCAAGTACCTGGAGTCCCTGCCCCCTCTACTACCCCCTCACCACTGCAAGTGCCATTGTCGTTGTCAACATCACAGAAAGACCGGAAGCGCAACACACAAACGTGCAGGACAAGGCAGGTTTCATTACCGTCACCTCCAGAAAAAGAGGAAGAGCACGCGAGGAACGCCAGACATCCAAACCACTACAAGGTGTAGAACGTCCCCAAGTAGTGTATTTATACATCACTAGTTGTCACCCTGACACAGAGGAAAACATATAAGACTTCCTTGTCCAAGAAATTGAAAACATATCAAATGAAAAGCATGTAAGACAAACATGACGCATCAATATTATTCTAGTTTCACAATAACTATCGAGGCAAAAAAGATATACACCCAGAATTCACAAATTCAGATGTTTTCCCTAAAAACATAAAAATATTTTTGAATAAAAACAAGTACAAGGACGACCAGCTTGTTTGACGCCGTCACAGTCAGCAAGAGCAAAGGCCACATCATGCTACTCAATCAAAATAGAATATATCAATGCGCAGTCTGTCCTTTGGTCACTTTGAAGAAAATGAAATGATGATCACCGAGAGAAATATCGACATCCATTGCATTAGTGAAACGTGGCTTCATGAAGAAATGTCAAGTAATTTCATTAACATTCAAAATTTCATTGTTTATAAATGTGATGCAGAGCTAGGTGGAGAAGTATGTATATACGTAAGGGACACCTTTAAATCAAATGAAATCTCCACCACAGCTGTAAATAATACAGCTGTAGAGGACATTTGGGTGACTGTACAAAGTAATATGTATCCCTCCTTCATTATTGGTACAGTCTATAGACACCCTCATACTACAACCGAATCGTTTGACTACCTCGAAGATGTTTTTAGAGAAATGTCAATGAAAAGAAAACCATTTTTCGTCTTAAACGATGACCTGAACAAACCAAATGCAAAAGTAACTGGGATCATTAGGAAAAACAAATTAAAACAGCTCATAAATAAACCTGCCAGGATCATAGAACACAGCTCATCCGTGCTAGACGTCACAATATCAGACAGATCTGACCTCATTACGTATACTGACGTTATCCCTTGTTAAATTGCAGACCATGGACTATTAACTATGACAATAAATATAAACAGACCCAAGCGACAACCTATCATTAAAATTTCCCGTGACCTGACAAATTACGACCGCCAATCACTTTGTCAAAATATTAGTGCCAGCCAGTCGACCCTCTCAGAGATTCTTACAGCAGATGACGTTAACAGACAAGTAGACATTCTCTCGAACGTACTGAAAAATAGTATAGATGCCACTACCCCCTTTAAGACCAAAATTGTTAGACGTCCCCCCGCCGCATGGATAAATGAGGACATCAAAAGAGCTATTCATGACCGAAACAACACTCACAAATTTCTCAAAACAAATAAAACTGACATCTCCCTTCATTCTGAGTATAAACAAAAAAAAAAGAGAAATGTTAATACATTAATCCAATCAACAAAAACAATTTATTTTCAAAACAAGTTCAATGACTGTAAACACGACACCAAAGAAACATGGAAAACAGTTAAAACGTTAGCACCAAACAAGAAACACCACACAAACACGTCCTTAGATTCCTTAAGTAATACAGAACATCTAAACGTCTACTTTGCAAATATCGGTAGACTCACCTAGGAACAGACAGCTGCTTCCTTGGCCCCACAAAACACAACAAGGACAAGGGCCTCAACAAATGCTTTCAGACCACAGGAGTGGAAACAACAGTCTTAACAATAAAACATTTATGTGAAACGAATGCTGTAGGAGTGGATAACATTGCTTTTCGATTCATCAAAGAAAGCTTACCCGCAATTGCATTCTATTTCACTGTTATTGTAAACACATCTATAGCCACCGGTACCTACCCATCACCGGGGAAACATAGCAACATACCACTCATTTTCAAATCAGGAGATGCAGAACAATTGAACAATTATCGTCCTATATCTCTACTCCCAGTGATATCTAAAGCTCTAGAAAATGTTGCAAACCAATTATTAACATTCTTAGAATCCAATTATTTTATTTCCAAAACGCAACATGGGTTTAGAAGTAAGCTATCTTCTGAAACAACCTTACTAAAAAACAAACGAAATTTATGATAACTTAGACAAGAATCAAATAAATCTACTCACAATCTACTCTACTCACTCTTTCGGAGTCCCACAAGGCTCCATATTAGATCCGATATTGTTCACTGTATTCATAAACGATCTATCAACCACTGCAAACAACTGCCTCCTGGTCCAATATGCCATTGACTCTCAGTTTCTTTACGCTGCCCCTGTAAGCAATTTTTATGAATTGATAAGAAATACTCAACAGACTCTTACATAAGCAAAGATGTATATTGACAACAACGGCCTCACACTAAATCCTGACAAAACTCAATGCATCTTTATAGGCAGTCGGCAAAACCAGACAAAACCCCTATAAACACAATCTTAGAATTTGAAAGCTATCAAATTAAACCAAGCATTTCCGTGAAAAATCTAGGAGTACACATAGACAGATAGATGACTTTCGAAACACACATGGACAACATTCACAAAAATGTAATGGAAACACTAATATACCTAACTCACCTTAAAAGCAAAATCCCCACTGAGACGAGAATTATTGTTATACAGTCCCTTGGGGTTGAACCAACAAAACTCAAATACAAGAAGCACAAAATCTACAAAACTTTGCCGCAAGAGTGGCAATAGCAACGTAAATAAACATGACCACATAACCCCACACTTCAAAGAATCAAAAAGGTTAAAAGTTCAACAAAAATGTCAATTTGATACATGTATATTCATTCATAAATTCATAAAGGGCGACTACCCTCATTGGTTAATGCCTTTACAAAGAATTGGCATCAAACAGGCATCCAAACCAGACCGATTAACTCTCTGCACGTTAAAAGGTCATACACGGAAACAGGGTCAAGGAAAATGCAAATCCGAGGACCCGAGATCTGGAACAGCATGCCACAAAATACAGCTCCAACCTGATGACTTTCAAAAAGAAATCAAAGGAACATCTTTTCAATTGTCAATGACATCAGGCATTTAAAGGCAAAGCCAAACCATGTACCACTATTTTTAATGATGTGACCATCTTATTTTATTCTATTTTATTTCATATCTCCCCTAACCAATGTATTTGCTATTGTTTCTACTTATTCTGTATTACTGTACAATATCACTCTCTCT
>NC_051389.1:51262892-51267892 GCF_015228065.2 Penaeus monodon
GGTTTATTTCTTTTTCATGAGAAAGGCTAAGTATTAAGTATTAAGTATATTAAGTATGCTATTAAGTATTAAATATGTTAAGTATTAAGTATATTAACCATTATATTAAGTATTATATTGAATATGATAAGTATTATATCAAATATTCCATTATCAACAAGTGCTATGATAGAAGATGACAATAATTTTTAAAATCTACACAAGGCTAAAAGGAAATTCTCCCGGTGACTCAGCAGAGATAATACGGCACTAGTTAAAGGAAATGAAATACTCTGAAGGGATACATAAACACTTAAACACGTCACAGAGGATACAATAAGAAATGTTCATACGTAATGTCGACTTTCACACACAAAAAAATAAAGGAAATTATTTTCACAAGACGTTCCAGGAACCGACTTTCACAACAGATTCCAGGAACCGACTTTCACAACAGATTCCAGGAACCGACTTTCACATCAGATTCCAGATATCAACTCACAAATATATATTCCAGGAATCCCGATTTTCACAATAAATTCCGGAAACCGACTTTCACACAGATTCCAGGAAACCCCGAATGCAACAAACACGGTACCACTGAAGCATCAATGTTATGGGTGTTTTACAAAGTCAATATCCACGATCCTGAATGTCAGAGCGTTACCATGTTGCTATAACGACAAAAAAAAATCACTGTACAGTAACTATCAATAAATATACAATATGTGTAGTGGGTTTTGTTGACTCTAATGACGTTTTGGAATACTTAAAAGAAAATGTTTTATCTCTCTAATGAAAAAAAATATAGAGGCGAAATTGTTTGAAGTTTGTTGCGAAATGATAAATCTGCAGCAAGTATAGGTAGCAGGTCCGTATTGTAGACTAGATTTTTCAAAAAAAAGTTAAATGAATAGATAGATAAGTAGATAAGTTTATTAGAGGTTATTGTATTTTGCATTGTTGTTAATATTATTATGAGGATGATAATGCTTATTATTATTATTACTGTTGTTGCTGTTGCTTTTATCATTATGATTATAATTATCACTATCTCTATCATTATCATTGTAATTTTTAATCCTCATCCTTATTCTTATCATTATCATTTTTCATTATTATTGCTATTATCATCACTATTGTTGTTTTATGATCATTATTATCATTATCATCCTTATTATTATCATTATGGTTATATAAGCATTATTTCCATTAACATTATTATTGTTGTCGTTGTTATTGTTATTATCTATTTTTGTTTTTTTATTATTATTATTATAATTATTATCATTATTTATTATTATTATTATTATTGTTATTATTATCATTAATAGTAGTAGTAGTAGTAGTATTACTATTATTATTATCATTATTATTATTATTATTATTGCTATTATCATTATTATTATCATTACTATTATTATCATCATTATTATTATTATTATTTTGTTGTTATTATATTATTATTATTATTTATTATCATTATTATTATTATTATTATTATTATTATTATTATTATTATTATTATCATTATTATTATTATTATTATCATTATCATTATCATCATTCATTATTATTAGTAGTATCCTGTACGGATAACCTCTATAATAGGGCCTCTCTCACTTCCAAGGATTCCTCAAAAGAACCCATAATTGCAGATACTTTATTGTCTACCTAAACATAATTAACATGTGACTTCGGCAAAACCCAGGTCAATATTGGCTTGTCAAAATTTACAACCGACAAGCGATTACTATAATGATTGTTTGCTGAGAGTTACGAGAGTGTATATATGTGGAAAGGAGGAGTGCTAATAATCATGTAAGAAGCAAGTATAAAGGTGAGGTCATGCATGGTCGTATAGCCATGGCTGTGCAGGGAGAAACTGGGTGTATGTAGTACAATGCAGTGAACTATGCGCCGGGTTCTTTGATGCTTGATGGTTAATGGTTAAAACAAATAGGTGTGCTAGACATCTAAGGTTATACGAGGGTAAAGTATTGTGGCGAAAAGGGCAAAAATGAGTTAACGATTAGGATGCGTGGATAGAAAAAGGGGATGAAGGAAAAGAAATTGAGAAAAAAAAGGCCATGAAAAATTGGTTGAGGTCCAAGGTAAGGCTGATCCCCTACATTGGGCCTCAGTCTCCGACGCGTAAGCCCCTCCCCACCCATGACACCGACCAGTGTGCTTTGTATGTGTTCCGAACTATGATCATTTAGCAACTTATAAGGTCCGATTCACACTTTATTTTCCCAGTAGGACTATTCTCATTACAAGGTTTGGTTCTTGTGCTTCTGTCGTGCGACTCCAGTTCGTCCGGTCCGTGAGCGTTTGGAAGAAATATCTGACGAATGAAACACGAACATTTCGAAGCGTTCCGTACCCCCAAGCTGAACACCGATACGTATGAAGCATGTTGTGTTTAGGGCCGAGAGGTGAAGAAGCCGTGGGTAACGAAAAACTCATTTAATTGACTGGAGGCTACGGAGAACTGCATATTATGAATAGCAGAAAATGCAGCGTTGAGCATGTGAAAGGCAAAATATGGAAAACCAGGGCTTAATTAAGAACAAAAAACATGAGGTAAGAAACAAAACTTTCCTGTTTATTACTATATATTAGTATAATTTTAAACAATATGAGGTATAATAGTTCATATCCAGCAAAAAGCAACGCACTTGCTACAAGCTGCTCACTACGAGACACAGATGTAAGGGAAATGGCGAATCCAAAACGTAACATGTAAACATGGAATTCTGTTCGAACGCAAACGAACTTTAACTGTTTGTTAGCACACACTCATTCATAAGTTCATTTAAGACTTTACATCCACGCACACACACACACACACACACACACACACACACACACACACACACACACACACACACACACACACACACACACACATATGTAATACATGTATGTTTGTGTGTTTATATATGTATCAGTTTGTATGTGCGTGCGTGTGCGTGTATGTGCATGTGTGTGTGTGTGTGGTATACCACGGAGATCCTTAATTAACTCATTAATTAATGATTCTCGACGTGCAGTACGGTGAAATTACAGTCCGTTCGTACTTGCACTGTCAACCAAAATATAATTTCTTGAAATAAATTGCAACCATTGAATCAAAGCGATATATTATGCCACTAATTCATTAAGGCAATATCCAGCGTTTAATATCGATTCAAGATTTTAACTAAAAACATTTCCTTTTAACTAAAAATGTTCTTTTTCCTTCGTGACTTTAACTAAAATGAATACTTCTTTTTCCAAATTTTAACTAGGCGGGCATTTTTCCTTCGTGATTTTCACTAAAATTCTCTCCCGGATTTTAACAGAAGAGCACTGGTAATATGAAGAAAAGAAAGCAGAGTCTTAATCAAGCGGCCCCTTTCCCCCTAAAACAAAAAGAAAAGAAAAAAAAAAGAAAAAAAAGAAGAAGAAGAAGAAAAAAATATATATATAAATATATATATATATATATATATATATATATATATATATATATATATATATATATGTATATATAAGATGAACAAATATGAGAATATAAAAAAAAAATGCACAAGACATCTGACCAACGCGGACCATTGCACGTCCATTCAAATCCTCTTTAACAACGAGACTGAAATATCAATATCAATATCAATAAATCAATGATATTCACAGAAGGGATATCTATATGAAAATTTATTTCATATTTTCACTGGTGAAATCAGGTTAGCAGATTATCAAATCAGCTTAGTAGATTAATGGTAATCTCTTTTTTTGCGATTTAGATATCTACCACCAATTAAAACTACATGCATATACATCAGTTAAATATATAATCGGTAAAAATGTAATCTGTGTGTGTGTGTGTGTCTGTGTGTGTGTGTGTGTGTGTGTGTGTGTGTGTGTGTGTGTGTGTGTGTGTGTGTGTGTGTGTGTGTGTGTGTGTGTGTGTGTATTATATATGTATATATATATATATATTATATTATATATATATATATATATATATATATATATATATATATATATATATATATATATATATATATACATATTTATATGTTTTATATGCAATATATATATATATGTAAACACATATATATATATATATATATATATATATATATATATATATATATATATATATGTGTGTGTGTGTGTGTGTGTGTGTGTGTGTGTGTGTGTGTGTGTGTGTGTGTGTGTGTGTGTGCATATATATATATATGTGTGTGTGTGTGTGTGTGTGTGTGTGTGTGTGTGTGTGTGTGTATTATATATGTATATATATATATTATATTATATTATATATATTTATATATATATATATAATATATTTCATATGTGTGTATATAAGTTATATATATATATATATATATATATATATATATATATATATATATATATATATATATATATATATATATATATTATGTATATATATATATATATATATATATATATATATATATATATATATATATACATACATATATATCTTCTTCTTTTAACGGTAGGATCATGTCTGAGCCGCCGTGGTCACAGCATGATACTTAATTGTAGTTTTCATGCTGTGATGCTCTTGGAGTGAGTACGTGGTAGGGTCCCCAGTTCCTTTCCACGGAGAGTGCCGGTGGTACCTTTTAGGTAATCATTTCTCTCTATTTATCCGGGCTTGGGACCAGCACTGACTTGGGCTGGCTTGGCCACCCAGTGGCTAGGTATGCAATCAAGGAGAAGTTCCTTGCCCAAGGGAACAACGCGGCGGTCGGTGACTCGAACCCTCGAATTCAGATTACCGTCGTGACAGTCTTGAGTCCGATGCTCTAACCACTCGGCCACTGCGGCCTTATATATATATATATACATATTATATATATATATATATATATATATATATATGTAAATGTGTGTGTATATCTGATTGTATGTAATTCTTCAGTGCCTCGATGGAGTGATTCATCAAATGAAGCTTGGCAAAAAAATCGGAAAGTTGCTAAAATAAGCAGACGGATAAAAAC
>NC_051389.1:51297892-51302892 GCF_015228065.2 Penaeus monodon
TTCTTTTCCCCTCCTTCTTTTCTTTCCTTCTTTCTTTTTTCCCCTTTCCCCTTTCCCTTTTTTTTTTCTTTTTTTTGTTTGTCTCGAGACTTACGCTGGAACAAGGAGCTCACTAATGCAGAAAGTGCTCTTCCTTCGCCGGGTAAATGATTTTGTCTTTCCCCCAGCGCTGATTTTTTTTTTTTTTTTCAAGTTCATTTTTCGAGACATAATTTTTCGTCTTCGTACCTTTCTTTTCCCTTTCGTTTTTTTTCTTGTACTTCGTCTTCGTCGGGTCTTTCCCAAAGGGTTTTTCTTTTCACAGGGGTATCATAAAAAATTTCTGATTCGTAGGAGACGGGAAGGAGAGAGGGGGGAAAGGAGAAAAGAGAGGGCCCGGGAGAGAGAGAGAGAGGATAAGGGGATGGTGGGAGAAAGAGGGGGGGGAGAGAGAAGGGAGAAAAGAAGAGAGAGGGAAGATAGGCAAAGCAAGAGAGAGAGGGGAAAGAGGGGAAGAAGGAAGGAAAGAGAAAGACGAGAGAGAAAACAGAGAGGAAAGAAAAGAGAGGGAGACAAAAGGAGAGGAAAGACAGGGGGAGGGGAAAACAAGAGAGAGAAAAGAGAGAGAGAGGGGGGAGAGAGACAGAAAAGGAGGGGAAACAGAGAGGGGACAAAAGAGAAAAGGAAAAGGGGAGAGAGAGGAGGACAGACAAAACAGAGAGACAGAGAGGCCCGAGAGAGAGAGAGACAGGGGGGGAAAAGGGGAGGAGGAGAGAGACGGGAAGAGAAAAAGAGGGGAGAAAAGAGACAGGGGGAAAGAAGAAGAGAAAAAGAGAAGAGAGAGAGAGGAAAAGGAGAAAAGAAAAAGGAGGAAAAAAGGGGGGAAAGAAAAGAAAAAGAAGAGAGAAAGAGAGGAGAGAGGGGGACAGAAGAAGAAGAGAAGGGACAAAAGAAAGGGGGACAGACAGAGAAAGAAAGGGGGAAGGGGAAAAGACAGGAGGGGAGAGAGAGGGGGAGAGAGAGAGAGAGAGAAGAGAGAGGGGAGAAAAAGGGGGAAAAAGGGGAGAAGAAGGGAGCCAGACAGAAAAAGACAGAAAGCCCAGAAGAAGAGAGGAGGGGAGGGGGGGGAAAGGGGAGAGGAGAGAGAGAGAGGACGGGGGAAGGGGAAGGGGGGAGGGGAACGAGGCGGGGGAGGAGGGAAAAGCCCGAGAGAGGGGAGAGAAAAAGAGAGGGAGGGGAAAAGGAAAGGAGGGAGGGGGGAGAGAGAGACAGGACAGAAAAAACAGAGAAGAGGGATGGGAAGAGGGGAAGTTTTTTGGTTTTTTATTTTTTGGGGAGAAGAGAAAAGGGAGGGGAGAGGGGAGGGGGGAACGGGGACTGAGAAAAGAGGGGGTTGGGGAAGAGGGGGGGGGGAGAGGAAAGAGAGGGGAAAGAAGAGAGGAGGGGAAAAGAGGGGGGAAGGGGGGAAAAGGAGAGGAGGTGGAGGGAAAAGGGAGACAAAGGGGAAAGGAGAAGAGAGAGAGGAGGAGAGAGGAGGAGAGAGGAGAGGAGAAAGAGCCCCGGGCTGAGAGAGAGGGGAAAAGAGAGACAGACGAAGGAGTGAAAAGGGGAATAAACAGAGGGGGGACAGGGGGAGAGGACAGAGAGAGGGGACAGACAGCCCCAGAGAAAGAGGGAAGACCAGAGAGAATGAGAAGAGGAACGAGGGAAAACCGGGGACCGAGGACCGAGCCCAAAAGGGAAAAGGGGTTAAAAAAGTTTGGGCCCAGAAAAAGAGACAAGAAAAAAACCCAAAAACAGCCCACCCGGGAAAACCCAGAGAGACAAACCCCGCCCACCAAACAGGGGGCGCCCATCCAGATACCCCGCGAGCCCTTTCCTGATTCCCCTTTTTTGGGGCCCCCTCCCCGGGCCCGAGGGTTGCACGGGGGGGGGGGGGGGGGGGGGGGGGGGGGGGGGGAAGCGAGCGCGGGGGATGGGGCCAAAGGGTTTTAACTAAATTTTTCCCGAAACTTCTTTTTTTATTTAATTGATGATATCAACCACCTGAGGAAAGCGAGGGTAAAATTTCTTTCCCGCCCATTTTGGGAGGAAAAGGGTTCAAATTTAAAATTTTTGCCCAAAATTTAGAGTAATTAGGTAATTAGAATAGATAGATAATTAGAGTGGAATAGAAAATCTTATTGAGAGAGACAGATAGACAGATAGAGAGAAAGAAAAAAGCCCGGGGAAAAGGAAAGGGGAGGAGAGAAAAGGGAGAAAAGAGGGAAGTAGGAGGGGGGAGAGAGTGAGGGGGGACTGGGGAGGAAGGGGAAGGGGAGAGCGAGAGAGGGGGGAGGGGGGGCGAAAACCCAAAGTAAGTCATTTTCAGCATGGGGTTTTTAAATTTTTTTTTGCTTGGGAGATTAAGGGTTTTTAATGTTTTAGAAGTGTTTTCGTGGGGTTTTAGCTTTTAGAACGGGTTTCAATATTTTTTCTTTTTAAAATAATTTTTTCCAAATTTTACAAAGCCCTTTCGGGGAAAAATAAAGCCCAAAGGGAGTTCAAAGTGCATCGAAGTTGAAGCAACGTTCAAGATCACTTCATTTTCCTCTTGTTAGGTCTCGTGAAGTGCTGGGTTTTTTTTTTTTTTTTTTTTTTTTTTTGGGGGGGGGGTTTATTTAATTTATTTTTTTTTTTTTTTCAGGCAGGGGTTTCTTTTTATTACAGAAAGGGGGAAAAAGGGAAACAAAAAATTTTTTGTTTTTTTGAAAAATTTCCCTTTATTTTAAATTTCGGTTTTTTTTCCCCCCAAGAAATTAAAAATTTTAAGGGGTTTTGCCCCTAAAAATTAAAAAAATTAAAGAAAAAATTTTTTTAAAAAACACCACTACAACAACACAAATTTACACACCACACCCCAAACAAACTTACAAAACACCCCCCCAAAACACCCCACAAAAACCCCAACACACACCCAAAACCCCCCCAAAAACCACAAACACAAAACACACACACCCCACACACACACACACACCCCCACACACACACACCCCCAACACACACACACCAAAACCACCCCAAAATGGGCCCGGAAAAAAAAAAAAAAAAAAAAAAAAAAAAAAACCTTTTTGGGGAAATTCCCTAAAGTTTGCCTAAAAAAGTTCAGTGGGGCCAAGGGAAAAGTGTTATCTGTCTCCCTTCTCAGTCACTAAAACCCAATTTTTTATCGAAAAAATGCCGGGCGTGGGAGGAAAGAGAGAAAAATTAAATTTGCAAAAGTCAGTTTTTTTCCCAAATTTTAGAAAATTTTTGGGGGTGTGTGCTTGTGTGTGATTATTCTGTTGTTGTTCTATTTCTCTTCATTTCTCTCTTTCAATCGTTTCTGATTTCTGTTAGTTATGTTGTCTCGTTCTTTCATTTTTTCTCTCGGTCTCTTTTTCTCTTTTCTTTCTCGTCGGGGTCTCTCTTATTCTCTGTCCCGAACCCCCTCTTCTCTCCTCTCTCTCTCTCTCTCCTCCTCTCTCTCTCTCCTCTCTCTCTCTTCCCCCTCTCTCTATCTCTCTCTCTTTTTTCCCCTCTCCCTTTTTTTTTGGAACTCCCCCTTTTCTTCTCTTCTTTGTCGAATCCCCCCCTCTCTCTCTTTTTCTCTTCTTCCTCCCCCCCCTCTCTCTCTCTCTCTCTCTCTCCTCTCTCCTCTCTTTTCTCTCTCTCCTCTCTCTCCAATCTCTGGTGAGAGCCAAAGAATATTTTAATTTTTTTACTCCCAAACCCCAATGATATTTACAAAAGAAAGGGACCACCCCGGGGATTTGGGAAAGCAACATCCCCAAAGGTCTACGAGGGGAGGGAAGGGGGGGCCAATTTTCCCTTTCATTTTATATGGGGAAGGGAAACCTTAATCGCCGTCCAAATCAGGAAAACTCGATTTAAAGAAGAGGCAGCCAGGCGGCGCGGGGGGGGGGAGTTTTGGGATCAGGAGAGGCACGTTTTTGGCCCGTGAGCAGCAGAGGCCAGGGGGAGGGGCGTTACGCCCAAACCCGGGGGTCTTTTCGTTTAAAAAATGTGCTTATGGAGGGGTTTCTCTATAATAACCCCCAATCTCTCTCTTCTTCCCATCTTTTCCGCTCCTCTTTTCTTCCTCTCGTCTCTCCTCCCCCTCCCCTCCCCCTTCTCTCTCTCTCTATTCTCTTTCTTTTCTTTCTCTCTCCCCCTTTCCCCTCTCCTCTCTCTCTCTCTCTCCTCTTTCCTTCTCTCTCTCTTCTCTCTCTCCTCTTTTTCTTTCCCCTCTTTTTTTCCTATCTTCTCCTTTCTCCTCTTCCTTTTTCCTTCCCCTTTTCCTTATTCCTTTTCCCCCTTTCTTCTTTTCTCTTCTTTTTTTTTCTTCTTCCTCCTTTTTTTCTCCTGTTTTTTTTTTTTTTTTTTTTTTTTTCTTTTTATTTTTTTTTCCTGTTTTCTTTTTTTTTTTTTTTTTTTTTTTTTTTTTTTTTTTTGTTTTGTTTTTCCTTTTTATCCCCTTTTTCCAAACCTTTTATTGGAAAAAAAATAACTTAAAAAAAAAAAAAAAACAAATAAAACTTTTATGAAAATGAGACAGCAATTATGAAAACGAAATTGGTTTCATCTTCATTCTTGGAATTTGAAACTGTAGCTTCCTCAAAAACAATTTGTTGTGTGTGCGTGTGTGTGTGTGTGTGTGTGTGTGTGTGTTTGTGTGTGTGCGTGCGTGTATGTGTGTGTGTGTGTGTGTGTGTGTGTGTGTGTGTGTGTGTGTGTGTGTGTGTGTGTGTGTGTGTGTGTGTGTGTGTGTGTGTGTGTGTATGCGGCCTGGTGTGCACGCATGTATATGAAAGATATAATAACAATGATAAAGGAAAAAACAAACTATATATTATAGTCAGAAGAAAACACAGATATGCAAACGAGGACGAAGCGCCCTCCCATATTTAATCTCTACCCAATATACAGAGCAATTATATTCTTCAGCTTAATACATCCATAATTGTAAAAATAAAAGCCAAGCTTAGTCCTAAATTCAAGTC
>NC_051389.1:51342892-51367892 GCF_015228065.2 Penaeus monodon
ATATATATATATATATATATATATATATATATATATGTATATGTATATATATAGACAAACACACAAACACGCAATAACAACCACCCTTTCTAGAGGGCAGCGTATTGCCTAGCAGATGATACGCAACTCGGGAGTGCCTTTCCAGCGCAGGCCGAGAGACAAAGCGACCGCACGCCCTAAATAAGTGGCCCCGAAGCCAAAGGTTCCCGTGTTGAAAGCCTCTCCATTCACCTCCGTTCTGCGGCGGCGACAGTTACGTGGAGCCAAACAAAGAAAGGCGATCGTTGTTCTTCGCTCGCTGGACCGTCGGCGAAACGCTTTTGTTGGGGTATTTCTGTTCCTGCAGCCGATTGGCAATTATGGCTGAGTGGATGGGGCGCGGGGGACAAACACTGAAGTAGGAGGGGGTCGTACTATGTGTTAATGTTATGTATATATGCAGAGATGGATAACTAAATAGGTAGATAGATATAGGTCTATAGATACATAGGAGGAGGGGTAGAGAGATAAAGATATATATATACATATATATATATATATATATATATATATATATATATATAATTATATATATATATATATATATATTATATATATTATATATTATATATATACATAAATTATAATTATATTATAGTATATATATATACATATATATATATATATATATATTATCTATTATATATTATATATATATATTATACTCGTGATGTCGTGTATAGTGGTGTGGTGTGTATGTGTGTGTTTGTTTTGTGTGTGTTTGTGTGTATGTTTGTTTTTATGTATGTGTGTGTTGTTTTGTGTATGTGTATTGTGTTATATTATATATTGTGTGGTCGTGGTGTGTGTGTTGGTTGTTTTGTGTGTGTGTGTGTGCGTTGTGTGTGTGTGTTTGTAGAGAGTATATAGTGTGTGTTGTGCAATTGTGTGTGTGTGTGTGTGTGTGTGTTATATGTGATTAAGGGGTGAATTGCTGATGTTGTGTGGTGTGTGTGTGTTGTGTGTGTGTATGTGTCTGTGTGTTGTTGGGGGATGTTGGTATGGGATGTGTGTGTGGTGTGTGATGATCAATGTGTGTCTGTGTGTGTGTTGTTAGTGGTTTGTGTGTCTATTTTGCTGTTGTTGTTATGTGTCGTGTTGTGGTGGTTGTTATAGGTTTGTAGTGTTGGTTTGTGTTGTGTGTGTATTGTAAAAAAAATGTGTACAATTTTTTTCCTCATCTTTTCCCACTTTAATAGTTTTTAACAATATAGACAAACTTTTCAACTCGTGAATTACTGAAAAAAACATTTTTTTATAAACATGCGATCAGGCGATTTAAAGCAATGAGGACTTTCATCAAAAATTCCAGACTTTATTATTAAATCAGTCTATAAGTCCGAGAAGTTTAGATTCATAGAGTTCCGATCTCGTCCTGAGTTTCCTGGGGACTTTATCAAGAAATTTCACGGCTGGGAGAGGGAAACTCCTCTCCAAATTCTCTCTTTTCTTTTCACTTTCCTCTCATCTCGTTTTGTTTCTCTAGTCTGTACTTCAGGGACTTTCTCATGATCAATTCACTCTTGCATGCTCCCCTCTTGTCAATTTCCGTCCTCTCACGTGCTGGCTAACATTTGTCGACTCTTCCTCGCCTCTGGTCAAAATCACACTTCTCTCGTCGTCCCTCTCTCTTCTCTTTCTTTCTCTCTCTCTCTCTCTCTCTCTCTCTCTCTCTCTCTCTCTCTCTCTCTCTCTCTCTCTCTCTCTCCTCTCTCTCTCTTTCTCTCTCTCTCTCTCTCTCTCTCTCTCTCTCTCTCTCTCCTCTCTCTCTCTCTCTCTCCTCTCTCTCTCTCTCTCTCCTCTCTCTCTCTCTCTCTCATCTCTCTCTTCTCTTCCTCTCTCTCTCTCTCCTCTCTCTCTCTCTCTTCCTCTCTCTCTCATCTCTCTCTCTCTCTCTCTCCCCTCTCTTCTCCTCTCTCCTTCTCTCTCTCTCTCTCTCTCTCTCTTCCTCTCTCTCTCTCTCTCTCTCTCTCTCTCTCTCTCTCTCTCTCTCTCTCCCTTCCTCTTTCAAACACAAAGTAGCAAGACAAAGAAAAGAAAAGAAAAAAAAATCGAAGACAACGAACAACAAACGTTTGGCTAATGGCAAGAAAACTCAAACTTGGAACTCGGTAGAAGAACAAGAAAGACAGAGAGAGATACCTGTCCCCTCATCCCTCCGTCTTTCCCTCTTGCCTCTCCCCTCTTTTCTCTCCCTCTTTCCCCTACCTTCTTTTCTCTCCCTGCCCTCTTTTTTCTCCCCTCTCCCCTACCCTCTTTTCTTCCACCTCTCCCCTGTCCTCTCCTCTTTATTAACCTCTGCTACGCCTCCACGTCACTCCCTCCTCCCTTCTTCCCTCCCTCTTCTCTTTTATTAGTCCCTTCTCCGTCTTTTTCTCCTTTTTCTCCTTCTTCTCTATCATCTCCCCATTCCCTCTCCCACTTCCTCTCCTCCTACACTGCTTCTCTCTTTTATCTCCCCTTTCCCTCCTCCCCATCTCTCCTCCTTCTATTTACCCTTCCACTTCCTTCTCCTCCTCCTCCCCCTCTACCTACTCCTCTACCTCCTCCTCCTCCTCCTCCTCCTCTCCTCCTCCTCTCTCCTTCCTCCTCCTCCTCCTCCTCCTCCTCCTCCTCCTCCTCTACCTACTCCTCTACCCTCCTCCTCCTCCTCCTCCTCCTCCTCCTCCTCCTCCTCCTTCCCTACCCTCTGCCCTTCCCCCTCCCCCATCTCCTTCTTTTCAGTTCCCTAAGGTAAAGACGTGTAGTGAAAGGAAAATAAATACTCGTCAAAAAAAAAAAATAATAATAATAACCTTCACATGAAGCAGAACGTACTAAATCTGCGTAGAAGAAAGACTGCACTTTTACTTTTATCATCGTCTTCTTCTTCTTCCTCTTCTTCTTTCTCTTCTTCTTCCTCTTCTTCTTCCTCTTCTTTCTCTTCTTCTTCTCCTCTTCCTCTTCTTCTCCCTCGTCTTCTTCCTCTTCCTCTACCTCTTCTTCCTCTTCTTCGTTTTTCTGAAAGACAAATAGAAATATGGCAAGTGCATGTGTGCTGCGAAGAGGAGAGAAGGGGATGGATGAAGGGGAAAGAACTAAAGAGTGGAAAGAGGGGAAGAAGAAGAGGAAATACGAAAGAGGGGAAAGGGATATGGAAAGAAGTAGGGTAAGGAGACCATGGAAGAAGAGCAGAGACGAAAGAGAGGAAAAGAAGAGGGTAAAGTGAAGGGATATACGAAAGAGGGGAAATGGAGAGGATAAGGAAGGAGGGGAGAAGCGATGGAAGAAGATAGAACCGAAAGAGGGGAAGAAGAGGGAAGAGGCAATGAAAGAAGGGGAAAGACTTAAGAGAGGAAAACAGGAGGAGGAAAAGAAAGGAAGAGAAAGTGACAGAAGAGAATATAAGAAAGAGGGGAGAGGAAGATTAGAAGAAGGAAGAGGGAAGACTTTAGGGAGTAGCATAACAATGGGAAGAGAGCGAGCCGGAGTGAGTGCCAGACCCTAGAGAATGGGGTGAGAGAGAAAGGGGAGAAAAGCAAACAAAAGACTGACATGAAAAAAGATAACGAAAGCAAAAGTAATATGTTGTTTTAAAGAAAGTGTGTCTAATTATCTTACCTACGCGAAAGAGAGAAAAAAAGAAGAAAAAACAAAAAAACGAAAAAATTTAAAAACGTACCCACGAAGAGAAGTTTAAAAGAGACAGGAAGAGGAGGACGAGGAGGTGGGGAGGGGAGGGAAGGCGAGGGGAGGGGGAAGAGAGGAGGAGGAGAGAGGAGAGGAGGATAAGAAGGGAGAGGAGGAGAGGGGAGAGGACGAGAGGGAGAGAGGAGGAGGATAAGAGGGGAGAGGGGAGAGGAGGAGAGTATAGAAGGGAGAGCGGGAGAGGAGGGGGTAAGAGGGTAGATGGGGAGGGAGGAGAATAGGGGGGAAAAGGGAGGAGAGGAGAGGGAGAGAGGAGGGGGAGAGGAGGAGAGGAGGGGGAGAGGGGGAGAGGAAGGGAAGGGAGAAGGAAAAATATGTCGACCTAAATTTGGCACAGAATTTACCAGCGGGAAATGCCGGGTGAGGGGAAAGTCTCTCTCGAATCCTCTTTTTGGGTGGAAATGACCTCTGCTCCAAAGATAATGAACCTTGCGATGAAGATGAGGATAGTGATGATGCTGATGATGAGGGTCGTGGTGATGAGAAGGTGATGATGGTACTGGTGTTTGTATGTTTAGCGGAGATAGAACAGGATAGCGATAAAGGTGAATAATGTTGTTGTTGATGATGATGATGGTGATTATAAGGATGAGGAAGATGATGATGATGATGATGATGATGATGATGATGATGATGATGATGATGATGATGATGATGATGATGATGATGATGAGATGATGATGATGATGATGATGTTGAAGATGATGATGATAATGATGATGATGATGATGATGATGATGATGATGATGATGATAATGGTGGTGGTATTGAAGGTGATGGTGATGTTGAAGATTATATTATGATGAAGATAACGATGATGATGATTATAATGATGATATTATTCTTGCTGCTGCTACTGCTGCTGTTGCTATGTTGTTTAGCACTATCTTCGTCCCAGTAGCAACCAGCAGCGATATTATATCAAAAAGCAATTGCAACCACCAGATCTTGTTCATTCTTAGTATCGCATTATCATCACTCTTACTAGTCTAAATAAAAAATAAATAAATAAAATAAATAAATAATAAAAAAAAATCAATGTTCCTATCTATCCTGTAAAATATTTATTTCTAATATCATCTTCATTTTTAATATCTTGTTTATTCTTAATATCATATTATCATCACTCTCACTAGTCTGAAAAAAAAAAACTTTCAATTTTCAATATTCCAATTTATCCTGTGAAATGACGCTACACCTGTTTTAATATCATGCAATTAAGTCTAGTCTGCAACGTTACCATTCCTTATTGATATTTCTGTTCCCTTACTAATGTTATTACTACAGCTACGGGTAGTTTTACATGTATGTTCATTAGCGTTAGTGTTGTTACTGTTGCTGTTGTTATTTTTCATTATTGGTATTCTTATCATTATTGCTATTCTTATCATTATCATTAGTAGTAGTAGTAATAGAAGTAGTAGTAGTAGTAGTAGTAGTAGTAGTAGTAGTAGTAGTAGTAGTAGTAGTAGTAGTAGTAGTAGTAGTAGTAGTAGTAGTAGTAGTAGTTGTTGTTGTAGTTGTAGTAATTAGCAGTAGTAGTCATAGTAGTATTAGAGTGAAGTAGAGATAATATCATAATCATTGTTATTTTACTATTATTATCATTATTATTAATTATTATTTTACAGTATTATTATACTGTTGTTGTTATTGCTGGTGTTATTATTATTATTGTTGTCATGATTATTACCTTTATTATTACATTAACATTATCATCATTATCATAATTATTATCATCCTTATTATTATTATTATTATTATTATTATTATTATTATTTATTATTATACTATTATTATTATTATTATTATTATTGTTATTATTATTATTATTATTATTATTATTATATTATTATCATTATCATTATTATTGTTGTTGTTGTTGTTGTTGCCGTTGCTTTCATAATTATTATTAATATTACTTTTATTCTCACTATTATTATTATTATTATCATTATTAATATTATTATTATTATTATCATTATCATCATTATTATCATAATTACTGTCATTATCATTGTATAATATCATTAATATCTTTATTGTTATTATAGTTGTTGTTGTTTTTGATGTTGTCATCACCTTAATATTTATTGTCTTCATTATAATCATCATTATTATTTTTGTTATCATCATTATTGTCATTATTTTTATCATCATCGCTATTATAGCATTGTTTTTGTTTTCCGTGTTGCAGTAAAGCTGGTTGTTTCTCCTCATCAATATCATTATCATAACCACTTTTTATTACCCGTATGCTAATTCATGACATTTTCTCTGTCGCTTGTAAAATCATGACTGTTGACATTATTAATCAGTATGGATTATTCGTGATTAACCTTTACAGTATGTATCCCTGTCCCATGTGACTTGTTTGAGGGCTGTCAATCGCTTTCTCACTCTCGCTCTCTCACTCTCTCTCTCTCTCTCTCTGTCTCTCTCTGTCTCTCTCTGTCTCTCTCTCTCTCTCTCTCTCTCTCTCTTTCTCTCTCTCTCTCTCTCTCTCTCTCCTCTCTCTCTCTCTCTCTCCTCTCTCTCTCTCTCTGTCCTCTCTCTTCTCTCTCTCTCTCTCTCTCTCTCTCTCTCTCCTCTCTCTCTCTCTCTCTCTTTCTCTCCATTAGTCTTTTCTTCATCCCTCGTCCTTTCCTCCCTCGTCCCTATTCTCTATTTTCCTCCCTCTCTCTTCATTCTCTCTCTCCTTCTCTCTTTCCCTTCTCCTTCCTTACCTCTACCTCCCTTTTACTTTCCTTCCCTTCCCTCACTTTTCCCTCCCCTCCCTCCCTTCTTACCACTTCCCCTCTTCCCTTTCCCCTCCCCTCCCTCCCTCCCTTCTTCCCTCCCTTCCTATCCTATCCTCCCTCCCTTTTCCTTGAATCCCTCCCTCCCTTCCCACCCTCCCTCCCACTTCCCCTCTTCCCACCCTTCCCTCCCTCCCTTCCCTCCCTTGCTTCCTCTCAAAACTCGACTCTCTCTCTCAGGGAAAACAGCTTTTACCACGAAGTTTCTTGACCGTCCTCTGCATGACCTACCGAGAAAATGCAAGTTGCAGGTCAATCCCAGGAACCGTCGTGTCTGCTGGAAGACCCTTATCTGCAAGGCCCAGCAGGATCCCCTCCGAAGATGCTGTATTCTGACAGCTAGATATTCTCACTTCGAGACACAGCGAGAGAGAGAGAGAGAGAGAGAGAGAGAGAGAGAGAGAGAGAGAGAGAGAGAGAGAGAGAGAGAGAGAGAGAGAGAGAGAGAGGGGGGGGAGTGAAGGGCTTATCTGTCCCTCCGTTTCTGTTGCTCGGTCTTACCTCTCTCTATCTCTCTCTCTCTCTCTCTCTCTCTCTCTCTCTATCTATCTATCTATCTTCTTTATTATATTACTTCTCTATTCTATCTCTATCTATCTATCTCTCCTATCATCTATTTCTCTCATCTATCTCTCTTCTCTCTCTCTCTCTCTCTCTCTCATCTCCTCTCTCTCTCTCTCTCTCTCTCTCTCTCTCTCTTCTCTCTCTCTCTCTCTCTTCTTCTCTCATCTCTCTCTCTCTCTCTCTCTCTCCTCTCTCTCTCTCTCTCTCCTCTCTCTCTCTCTCTCTCTCTCTCTCTCTCTCTCTCTCTCTCTCTCTCTGTGTTTGATTCCATTCGTTCGTTCATTCATTCATTCATTCATTCATCCATCCATCCATCCATCCATCCATCCATCCATCCATCCATCCATCCATCCATCCATCCATCTAGCCATCCATCCATCCATCCATTCTCTCCCTCTCTCTCTCTCTCTCTCTCTCTCTCTCTCTCTCTCTCTCTCTCTCTCTCTCTCTCTCTTCCATTGTTCTTTCTATCTTATCCTCTATCTCTCCCCCTCCTCTCTCTTTCTCTTTCTATCTTCCCCTTTATCTTTGCTCTCCTTCTTTTCCTCTCTCCGCTTTTTCTCCTTGACGCATCAGGACAGCCGGGGATATCTGCGAGCTTATATGATATTGGAGAAAGATCCAGATATTGGGGAACAGAAATGGTATGTTTTCTGACTCATAATTCTGACTTAAGAAAAGTTCCGAGTCCGCTTTGTTTACATCCATTTTGGCTTTCTTTTGTGACTCCGAGAGGCTTGTTTGTGCTAGAGGGAGGGCTCCGTGTGCGTACATTGCAGACTGCACACGTGTGTAGGTCTGTGCGTGTCCCCTTTTCACGCGGAGAGCTCTGTATTTTATGTCTGTGTTTTCGTGTTGCTATCGCGAATGTACGAGGAGGAAAATAAATATATACGACATGGAAATTATATAAAAGAAAATAAGAATAAGGAAAGGGGTGGGGGTGTGGGGCGGGGGGAAATAAGACTAAAGGTGTGATCTAGCTATAAGAAAAGGTGGGCCACGCTGACCGTCCTCGGCTCTGTCGGCAGCCCATATTTCACAGCCGAGAGTGTGCTGTGACTGGCCAACGAAGGCGACCCTTTTCCCTGAAATATACTTGTGGCGACGCCGAAGCTAGGAAGGGTGAGTATGAGGGGAGGGAGGGCCCTGTAACCCCCTCCTCCGATTTTATTTCTTCTGAAAAGGTAAGGAAAAAAATAATGTTTGTACTTATAATCATGTCTTTTAAAGGTGCTTAGGAGATTCTGTTAGCAAAAAATGGAGATGGTGTGGGCTTAATTTCATTGCTTGAATTGTATATTATCCCTGTTGTTTTCATTATCATGATTTTCATTAGCATTATCACAATCATCATTACTATCTTTATTACCACTACTACCATTACTGATATTGGTATTATAATTATAATTATTATTATTGTTGCTGTTTTGCTTTATATTATTATTTTATTATCATTATTATCATTACCATTGCTATCCTTATTACCCCTATTACCAATATCACCGGCAACATTATCCTTACTGCTATCTCTTATCATCATCTACCTATCATTTTTTGGGTTCTCAATTTTCCAACCCTCCTTATCTTCACATTCTACAAGTCCCCTTGATCTTAGCTGTTGTTTTAATAAATAATCAAATGGGAAACTATGTAAGAAACACAGTTGGTTTTACAATGTCTTGGGAAACGGGGAATGTGGTATCAATGCGGTGGTATTAAAAGATATTTTACCTGTTGGTACACGTGTCGGAAATGTGTTAGAATAAGTTGGAGTTTGTGCTTCAGCAGATATGAGGAAATGTAGGATTATTGTAAATCCAATGTTTTCTATGTTTGTTTTTCTGCCTGTGTGTGTGTGTGTGTGTGTGTGTGTGTGTGTGTGTGTGTGTGTGTGTGTGTGTGTGTGTGTGTGTGTGTGTGTGTGTGTGTGTGTGTGTGTGCGGCGTGCTGCGTGCGTGCGTGCGTGCGTGCGTGCGTGCATGCGTATGCGTGCGTGCGTGCGTGCTTGTGTGTGTGTGTGTGTGTGTGCCTGCGTGCGTGCGTGCGCGCGTGTGTGTGTGTGTGTGTGTGTGCGCGAGCGTATTTGCATTTTTATGTATGTATTTATGCATGTATTTGTGCATGACCGCATGAACAAGTATTACCACAAACTAACTGTAAAAAGACCCATTTTTAGCACTAACTTCCAGAACACTACTTTTCAAATGTTGCTAAATCCATTGCTAAGTCCGAGAATGAATTCTGGTCATATACTTGGATATGTGTTCAGTGTTATCTGCTAAGAAATGTAATGGATATAACTTAAAAATTGTGCCCTCTTTCTTTCTGTTTACCCTCCCGCGTATAGGTAAAGGATAACTGTATTATAAACACATACTCAGACAAGCATACATATGAACACGTGAAAATATGTAGATATGCACTTTCAATCACATATGCACATAAAATGTGTGTGTGTGTGTGTGTGTGTGTGTGTGTGTGTGTGTGTGTGTGTGTGTGTGTGTGTGTGTGTGTGTGTGTGTGTGTGTGTGTAAGTCAAGTTGACTCCGTATCCAAGTGGACCTAGCAGATATGCCTGTAGAGGAACATGCATTCTAGGGATAATGCTGTAGGGTGGCCATTGCCTGTCTGCCTCGACTTTGACCCTTCAATGAGGATGCCAGTACTTAATCATAACTGAAGGGGACCAGCTGGGAACATTACAGTTACAAAGCCAGCACTCAACAACTGAGCTATGCCATATCCAATATCTATATACAGTATGTATGTGTGTTTGTGTGACGTGTATATATATATATATATATATATATATATATATATATATATATATATATATATAAACACAAACACAAGCACAGTAGCGTGTACACAAAGATGAATAGGGAAACAGCCACAGTAGAAAATAAAACTAAACCGTAACGTTTCGAACTCTTCACGAGTTCCTATTCAGACGAATAAACCGAAATTTCGGTTTATTCGTCTGAAGTGGAACTCGTGAAGAGTTCGAAACGTTACGGTTTAGTTTTATTTTCTACTGTGGCTGTTTCCCTATTCATATATAGATAGATAGATAGATAGATAGACTGATAGGTAAATCGAACTTAGATACGATGAAGTTCCTTGAACAAGGAACTTCACCTCGATTGCCTACCTAGCCACTGGGTGGCCAAGCCAGCCCAAGTCAGTGCTGGTCCCAAGCCCGGATAAATAGAGAGAATGATTACCTAAAAAAGGTAACACCTGCACTCTTCGTGGAAAGGAACTGGGGATCCTACCACGTACTCGCTCCAAGAGCATCACAACATGAAAACTACAATTAAGTATCATGCTGTGACCACGGCGGCTCAAACATGAACCTACCGTTAAAATAAATAAATATAGATAGATAGATAAATAGATAGATAGATAGATAGATATAGATATAGATATAAATACATATACATATATATATAACTATATATATTTATTTTTTTTTCTTTCTTTCTTTCTTCCTTTTTTTAAACAGCCATTCAGTCAACTGCAGGACATAGGCCTCCTTCATTCACCATTGAGAGGATATTTGGCAGTCTCACCCTTGCCTGATTAGATGCCCTTCTTGATCAACCGCGGTTCGGCGCGCTTAACACCTGTGCCACGGCGGCGACTTCCCCTACGACACCTGCGTTTGACTTCTCAAGGCGATAAGTTGTTTTCTCGCTGTGAGATCAGGATCGATCTATCAGTCAGGGAACAGTCATTTTTACGATTCCCGCGGCGGGTAATTGAACTCGGGACCATGAGGGTCGGAGTCCAGTGCTCTAACCACTGGACCATCGCGGCATGTCTTTCAGCCCCGGGAGTGCGGGGACTCGAACCCGCGATTGCGTATTCAGCCCCGTAATTGCGGATGCGAGACAGGCGCCTTAGCCCACTCGACCACCGTGGCGAGGAGCATATGTATATATATATATATATATATATATATATATATATATATATATATATATATATATATATATATATATATATATATATATTAGACAATTGTGGACAATATAGTGTAGTATATAGTAGACAATATATATATATATATGTTTGTATGCATATGTATATGTATATATATATATATATATGTATCTGTATATATGTGTATATGCATGTATATATATATATATATATATATATATATATATATATATATATATATATATATATATATATATAAATATAAATTATATATATATATATATATATATATATATATATATATATACAGCACTGGACTACATTCTATAATACTTGAGGATTATCTAAGATAATGTGCTTAGATTTTACTGATACTTCTTTATTCACGAACACGACTGAGCTCCGTTATACACAGTCCACATTTTTAACAAAGCTTCAGTTACAAATCCTACTGAAGTCTTCTACTGATGCTTTATAAATCCATGAGGTAACAAATATTATAGATATAATCTTAGATAAAATAACCTGGATCACAAAACTGAACAGAGTGGACTATTTCGCAGAGAAACCTTAATAACCAAGATGATTGTTGGAAAGACTATAAGGATTATTCTTTCAAAAAACAAAAAGGTTTTACTTGTTTCCACTCTCATTTTTTCCCTTTTAATTGCGTGTACGAAAAAAAAAAAATCAAAATTCATAGGAAAAAAAAGAAACAGTTCAGGTAGTGCTTCATACAAAAATGCGCAGCGTTTGAAGCTCAAGATGTGAAGGCACCGGACCAAGGGACAGAAGGAGAAGGTCAGTGATGAATGAGGAGAGCCTGCGAGAATTTACCAGGAGACGAGCACGGGGCAGAGAAAAATGACGGTGGGAAGGTCCATGAAAGAACCTGCCTACATGCAAAAGTGATATATATATATATTTTATATATATATATATATATATATATATATATATATATATATATATATATATATATATATATATATATATATATATATATATATATATATATATGTGTGTGTGTGTGTGTGTGTATATATATATATTTATCTATCGATATATCTATATTAACCTATCCTTTTATTTACCTACCTACCTACCTACCTATAGATCTATCTATCTACATCTATCTACAGTATATATATGTATACATACATGCACACATAAATCGATGTATCTTCATGTATTTTCATCTCTCTCTCTCTCTCTCTCTCTCTCTCTCTCTCTCTCTCTCTCTCCACTCACATTCACAATACACACACACACACACACACACACACACACACATGTGTATATATGTATGTGTGTGTGTGCACATACACATACACATACACATACACATACACACACATACACATACACATACACACACACACACACACACACACACACATACACACATATATATATATATATATATATATATATATATATATATATATATATATATATATATATACATCCCAACAAAATACACTTAAGCCCGTGTGTGGGGGGTAACTCGGCTGTCTACCTCTCAATCAAAACCATGATTGCACAAACAGAGCAACTGCCCTCATTCCCCGTAGGCGAAGGGGCCCCTGGTTACGGCGGCAGTCAGGATCGCTCCGGAGCAGGGGAGCAAAACATTTCCGGTTAATAACAGACCGCCCCACGTTGGTGACCCTTTGCACATATAACATATAGACAATAAGAACTGAATCCGACTTACTAGCATTACTTGAAATCTCTTTCATTAAATGGGACTATGAAGTTAGAGGACTAGGCGAAGAACATATGATATTAAATGATGGACATGTGCTCTATTGGAGAGGTAAACCCCAGGGTAGCAAGTAGGAATTAGGAGTAGGTTTCTTAGTTCACAAACGTTTAGAAAATAGTATAGTGGAATTCTATAGTATAAGCGAAAAGTGGTTTCAGTGACAATAAAACTAAATAATTGGTACGACTTCAAGTCTATGCTCCAACCTGCAGCCACAGTGATGAAGAAATAGAGACGGAATAATGTATACAATACAGAAACCAGACAGAGAAGTGACATATAATAAGAATGAAATCATAGGTAGTGGAAGACTTTTACAGGGATCTATACAATTCAAATGAACAGTCACGGATAGAAGCGAACGCGGTAACCAGTGACGTACCTAACATCATAACAGAAAATATAGAAAGAGTGCTTAAAGGCATGAAGAGAGGGGAAACACAAGAAGAAGACGAAATTAGTATAGATCTTATAATAGATGCAGGAGAAATTGCAACGGAGAAACTAGCCAATCTTTTATTAAATGCCTTCTCAAAGAAAAAAACTACGAAAGCCTGGAAAAATGCAACAATTATTTTTATACATAAAATAGGGGATCGAAAAGATCTAAAAAACTAACGATCCGTAAGCCTCCTTTCAGTTACTTGTTTCTGACAGCCTAGAGAACCAGCCTAGAGAACAGACAGGCTTCCGCAGAGGATTCTCAACAATAAACCGCATCCACACGCTCACCCAATTAAGAGAAAAAATATGGATATAGGAAAGGCATTAAACCCTGTACAAATACCAGTAGTACTAGAATCTATTTGAAGGCAGGTAGGTGAGGAGGTATATTGTAAAATACTGGAAGATATATATATATACGAAGATTGGACAGTAACCATAAAGCTCCACACGAAAACCGATAAAATACCAATTTTAGATTTTGACAGGACGATACCATCTCGCCAAAACTGTTTACAACTTGCCTGGAGGAAATATTCAAGAAGCTAGAATGGAACGGGGAAAGGGTCTGAAAGTCGGACTTGGGATGAACAAGAAAAAAAAAAACTAAGATCATGTTAAACAGTTCAGTTCAGTTCGATGCATGTACAAAGTGAAGCACTAGAGGTAGTAGACAAGTATATATACCTGGAGCAACTCGTACAGATAAACACATCTAGCAAAGAGGAAATTATGTGGCACATCAGTCTAGGCTGGAGCGCCCTCGGTAGACACAGTAGCAAACTAAGAGGCTCCTTGCCATTATGTTTAAAAAGAAAAGTCTTTAACCAATGCATCCTCCCAATTATGACCTATGGATCAGAAACATGGATTACAACCAAATTACTGGAGAGGAAACTAATAAGTGCCCAGAGGGGGATGGAGAGGTTGATGCTGGGAATTAGCCTAAGAGATCGGATGAGGGCGACGTGGATCAGGGAACAGACAGAAGAAGATATACTTGGTAGCATCAAAAAGAAAAAATGGCAATGGGCAGGTCAAATATGTCGGAGACAGGACGACAGATGGACAAAGAAAGTAACAGACTGGATAACATAGATAACATAAAGAGGCCAAGGGTCAGACCAATGACAAGATGGCGTGACGAAATAATGAAATTCGGGTGCCAAGACTGGAAAAAAATGCAAGACAGACAGAGTTGGAAAAGAATGGGAGAGGCCTACGTCCTGCAGGATGATGAAGATGATGATGATGTTGTGTGTGTGTAATATATATATATATATAATATATATATATATATATATATATCTATATCTATGTATATATAATATATATATATCTTGTATATATCATTTATATGTATATTTATATATATTGTATATATGATATCAAGAAATATATATAAAGATATTCATATGCATATATATATACATATATATTTTTTTTTTTTTTTTTTTTTTTTTTTTTTTGTGTGTGTGTGTGTGTGTGTGTGTGTGTGTGTGTGTTTTATTTTCTTTTTCTTCGTATATATTGGGGGTCTCAGTCGCACCGTTAAAGAAATATGGCAACAGAGCGACATAAAGTGAGTTGACTCTGTCGAACAGGTCTGGGTTCGCCAGGGAAATACGCTTTCGCCTTTTACATTTCTGGGGACAAGGAAAATATGTTCTTTTGTAAGTTGTGAATTAATGATGGCACCAAACTTATTCCCACTCAGCTGTCTGTCTTCGGAAAGAAAACAAAAGTGTTCTTCATTTTATCCTAAACATCACATGGATCCGCTGTGGTTGGCTCACTTGCAGAAATTGTTATGTTTCAAGTAATTATCTGAAAGATCTGCTTTTGAAAGTGCATTGCCTCTTGATATTCATAATTCAAGTTTATTAAAGATAGCGTATGGGTCGAGTTGAATATAAGGCAGTTGGGTAAAAAGGAATATAATAACTGGAAATTTTGATGAATAATGTGTAAATGGAAAATACTCAATGGTAGCCCGTACAAAGAGTATAAAAGATCAACTCATGCGGGAGAAATATATAGACGGATATGTATTGCCTTGGTGAATCCCATCCTAATTTCTCTCTGCGAGTGCTTAATTTCTCCCATTTTTTTAGATTAAGATGAACACAGAAAATGGTGTAATCAGGGAATACTTTTCTAGGGTTGTGAATCTTTTCCATTTTCGTAATTTTAAATCAATATTTTTTTTTAATGAAATACGGACCAACGTTTTGTGATGTAAGATACCAAGTAAACATAATTCAGTTCAAAATAACAGCCTACCTTTTTTCAGTCAATAAAGTGAGTAAAAAGTAGCCAACTTTCTGTCACTAAGGATTCGAACTAGTTTTGTGCAGAAGATACGAGACATGTTAGTCGCAAAAGGTGCCATTGGACGAACTTTGTTTGGGGAATTGTTAAAGTTATTTATGCGCAGATGAATGTGCCTTCCTCCTAGACATTGTTTTATTATCTTACACAATTTTCATGTTATTTTGTAATGTGATATCTAAGTAATGTATGACGTTCTGCGCAGATTTTCGACGGCAGTGTTCGCCCTGCTTATGTCGCTCTGTTGCTTTCCGCGTGTCCTATTAAAATGTATTATTCTGATAATCTCGCTCGATTCTGCTACAAAATTTCACAGTACATTTTGTAGTAACAAACAGTATATTTATATATATAATATATATATATATATACATATATATGTATATATATATATATATATATATATATATATATATAATATATATATGTATATATATATATATATATATATATATATATACATATATATATATGTATGTATATATGTATATATACATATTTATGTATGTGGGTATGTGTACACACAAATATGCAGACAACTATATGTGTGTATGTATAGTAGTAGCAGAACAGTTCATTCTAATCGGATTAGAATCCCCTATGCTCGAGGTAATTGTGCGAGGGTCGCACACAGGCCTCATGCCAAGTCTACCCAAGACATATATCTCTTTTGCCAACACCACCACCATCATCGCAAATGCCTTACTGAAATATACTAGTGATTAGAATACTAATCCAGGACACATTTGGGCCAATCCTTTCCCGTCCCCCACTTTCAGATTCTCATGATTAGCCAAAAGTAAACTCTAGTGTTTTCAGTCTTCAAGGGACCTCTCACAACGGGGATTGTGACGCATGTTTATGGGATGTTTAAAAGTTAGTTAAATGTGTTTTAATGGCATATGTAGGATGTGAATGCGTTTACCTTTTTCATACAAGTAATAATGCTTTTGTTACGCCATAAATAATAATATTTGTTATTTTTCTTATTATTGCTATGAGCACTGTTGTCCCTGTTACCATTAACATTATTTTCATTATTAGCAATATTATTATTTCTTTTGTTATTATTGTTATGATTATTATTGTCAATATTATTATTACTATTATTATATTTTATTATCATCATTATTACTATTATTATCAATATTACTATTACTCTTACTACTAATACTACTATTATCTTCATTAATAATATTATTACTATTATCATTATTATCATTATCATCATCATTACTATTATGATAATGGATATTATTTTTTTTGTTATTGCTATTATTGTTATTATTATTTTTATTATTACACTTCTACTGCTACTCTATATGTATATTTATATCTCGCTATGCACACACACATACACACATACACACACACACAGGTGTGAGTGTGTGTGTAGATGTATATATTCATATATACACATCAACATATAAACATAAAAATATATCTATTTACCTACATATCTATACTTCCGTTTATATCCAAGAATGAATGTATGCATATAGTTTTTATACTAGATTGAAATAACAAGTTTACTGTATATATACATACACACGCACACACACACACACACACACACACACACATATATATATATATATATATATATATATATATATATGTGTGTGTGTGTGTGTGTGTGTGTGTGTGTGTGGGTGTGTGTGTGTGTGTATGCGGAGAAATTGTTAACCATTAAAGAAACGGAACGAGTGGAAGGCAATAGGGCGGCATAAAACGGGTTGGCATTGTATTCGAACATCTGCGTAGAACGTCACACCGTAAGAACGCTTCCGAATTGTTCTGATCACATTAGAATTGTTATATAATAAGTCTGGTAGCTTAGAGGAACGTACGTTGGTTTACATTAATAGTTCCCCTTTAAGGTTAACGGAAATGAAAACGCGTACCTGTGGGACCCCGCCAGAGAAAGAAGGGTCGCCTGAGAGAGAGAAAAAATAACAGACAGGGGTTCACCAGGGCAATACGCTGTCACCTTTTACACTTAATTAGTACATGGAAAATATAGTCTCTCTACTCCTTTTGTTGCTTGTGAGCTGACCAGATGGCACCAAATTTACTCTCATTCTAACGCTTGTCTTCGGATGGAAACACAATCGTGGTTTTTATTTATCTTGAACAATACGTGGATCTGTTGTGGTTGGTTCATTTACAAAAATCATCGTGTTTCCACTCATTATCTGAGAGGCCCATTGTGAAAGTGCAAATACCTATTAACATTCACAATTCAACTTTATTAAAGACAGCGTGTGGACCGAGTTCAATATAAGGCAATTGGGCAGAAGGGAATACGGTGATTGACGAGATATGGAAAACACTTATTGGTCAATTGCAAGGTCATTACTCTTAGCGCTTTCACTTCAAGTGTACGAGCTTAAACACTATTCAATATAATAAGCTTTACCAGTTGTAAAGTTGCGTGGTGGCCCTTACAATATGTATAAAAGATTAATTTAGTCGTAGTGAATCCTGGCCCTATCTTCTCTCTCTTTGGGGTTAATTTCTCCCATTTTCTTTAGATTAAGGTTGAAATAGAAAATGTTTATTTTTAGGGGGAACTTTTCCAGACAAGTGAATCTTTTCCATATATGCAGTTCAAAAAATAATAATAATAATAAAATAAATTAAGATGAATGAATAAAAAATTATGAACCAACTTCTGTAGAATGAGATACAAAGGAAATAGAAAATCAAAATAGCTAACCTTTACTTTTCGTTTATGAAGTGAGTAAAAATATTAATAAGGCCAGACAAGTTTCTGTCACTAAGGATTCGAACTAGTCTCGAGCAGAGGATTCGAGATATTTATTCGCAAAAGCCAATGGATGAAAGTTGGAGAATCGTCAATGTTATGTATGCGCAGAAGGATGTGCCTTCTTTTTGGTTATTTGAATATTATTTTATGCAAATTTTATAGAATTTTGTAATGTGACATTCAGGTTAAATATGAACTTCTGCGCAGATTTTCGACGGCAGTGTTCATCCTGCTTATGTCGCCCTGTTGCTTTGCGCGTGCCCTTATTTCTTTAATTGCTGAGTTGTTAAATTTCGGTCACGACAAATTTGCGCTCTTACATATATATATATACATATATATATATATATATATATATATATATATATATATATATATATATATATATGTTATGTGTACACACACATACCACACATATATACACATGCATATACATATATATAAATTTATATATATACATGTATATATATTCATACTTACATATTTAAATATATATAAAAATGTATGTGTACACTTGAGGCCTCAGGCCAAGTCTACTACCCAAAGACAATATATCTCTTTTGTCAACACCACCACCATCATCGCAGATACCTTACTGAAATGTACTAGTGATTACAATACTAACCCAGGACACATTTGGTCCAATCATTTCCCGTCCCCCGCTTTCAGATTCTCATGATTAGCCAATAAGTGAACTCTAATGTTTTCAGTCTTCAAGGGACCTCTCATATGGGATGTTTAAAAGTTTAGTTTAATGCGTTTCTTATATCATATGTTGGATGTGAATACGTTTACCTTTTTCATACAAGTAATAATGTGTTTGTTATGCCATAGATAATAATATTTGTTATTTTAACCTTTTTTTTATTATTATTATTATTATTGTCCTGTTTCCATTATCATTATTTTGTTAGCAATATTAGCATTATTGATTCTATTGTTATTATCGTTATTCTTATTATTGTCAATATTATTATTACTATTATTTTATTATCAATATTATTATTATTATTATTATTATTAATATTACTACTAATACTACTATTATCTTCATTGATAATATTATTACTATTATAATTATTATCATTTTTATTATCATCATCATCAGCATTACTATTATGATTATGGTTATTATTTTTATTATTGCTCTTATTGTTATTATTATTTTCATTATTACACTTCTACAACTACTCTACATGCATATTCATATCTCGCTATGCACACACACACACACACACGTGTGCATGCGTGTGTATTCATTCATACATACATTCTAATATATAACTTAAAAATCTATCTATTTACCTCATATCTATACCTCCGTTTATATCTAACAATAAATGTATGCATATAGTTTTTATACCAGATTGAAATGACAAGTTTACTGGAGCGAAGAATAATATATATATATATATATATATATATATATATATATATATATATATATATATATATATATATATGTGTGTGTGTGTGTGTGTGTGTGTGTGTGTGTGTGTGTGTGTATGCTAACCGTTAAAGAAAAAGAACGAGTGGAAGGCAATAGGGCCGGCATAAAGCGGGTTGACTTTGTAATCGAACATCTGCGTAGAACGTCACACCGTAACCACGCTTCCGCATTGTTCTGATCACATCAGATCTGTGTTATGTAATAAGTCTGGTAACTTAGAGGAACGTACATTCGTTTATATATGCAGTTCCTCTTTACATTTTGGAGGTGAAAATGCGCACCTATAGGTCCCCACCAGAGAAAGAAGAATCGCATGAGAGAGAAAAAAGGCAGACATGGGTTCACCTGGGCACTACGCTGTCACCTTTTACACTTAATTAGTACATGAGAAATATAATCTCTCTCTACTCCTTTTGTTGTTTGTGAGCTGATCTGATGGCACCAACTTTACTCTCATTTTAACGTTTGTCTTCGGATGGAAAACACAATCTTGGTTTTTGTTTGTCCTGAACAATACGGGGATCTGTTGTGGTTGGCTCGTTTGCAAAAATCATCCTGTTTCCACTCATTATCGAAGAGACCCGTTGTGAAAGTGCAATACCTATTAATATTCACAATTCAACTTTATCATAGACAGCGTGTGGACCGAGTTCAATATAAGGCAACTGAGCAGAAGGGAATATGATAATTGACGAGATATGGAAAACACTTATTGATCAATTGCAAGATCATTATTCTTAGCACTTTCACTTCAAGTGTACGAGCTTAAATACTATCATATAATACTGCCATATTCGCAGTTCAAACAATAGATAAAAATAAATAGAAAATAGGATGAATGAATAAAAATTCTAAACCAACTTCTGTAAAATGAGATACAAAGGAAATAGAAACAAAATCAAAATAGCCAACCTTTACTTTTCGTTTATGAAATGAGTTAAAATATTAATAAGGCCACACAAGTTTCTGTCACTAAAGATTCGAACTAGTCTCGGGCAGAGGATTCGAGATAACTATTCGCAGAAGCCAATGGATGAAAGATGGAGAATCGTCAATGTTATATATGCGCAGAAGGATGTGCCTTCTTTCTGGTTATTAGAATATTATACGCATTTTTTATAGAATTTTGTAATGTGACAATCAGGTCAAATGTGAACTTCTGCGCAGATTTTCGACGGCAGTGTTCATCCTGTTTATGTCGCCCTGTTGCTTTGCGCGTGCCCTTATTTCTTTAATTGCTGAGTTAAATTTCGGTCACGACCAATTTGCGCTCTTATATATACGTTATGTGCACACACACACACACACACACACACATATATATATATATATACGTATATACATATATATAGAAATTTACATATATACATGTATATATTCATACGTACTTAAATATTTAAATATATATAAATGTATGTGTACACCTCAAGACTCATGCCAAGTCTACCCAAGACATATATATATCTCTTTTGCCAACACCACCACCATCATCGCAGATACCTTACTGAAATGTACTAGTGATTACAATACTAATCCAGGACACATTTGGGCCAATCCTTTCCCGTCCCCCGCTTTCAGATTCTCATGATTAGCCAATAAGTGAACTCTATCTAGTGTTTTCAGTCTTCAAGGAACCACTCATAACGGGGTTTGTGGCGCATGTTTATGGGATGTTTAAAAGTTAGTTAAATGCGTTTCTTATGCCATATGTAGGATGTGAATGTGTTTACCTTTTTCATACAAATAATAATGTTTTTGTTATGCCATAAATAATATTTGTTATTTTCACCTGTTTTTATTATTATTATTATTATTATTATTGCCCTGTTTCCATTATCATTATTTTTATTATTAGCAATGTTGTTTCTATTGTTATAGTTATTATTATTATTGCCAATATTATTATTACTATTATTTATTATTATTATTATTATTATTATTATTATTATTACTACTATTATCTTCATGATTAATATTATTACTATTATAATTATTATCATTATCATCACCATTACTATTATGATTATGGTTATTATTATTTTTATTATTGCTATTATATTCATATCTCGCTTTGCACACACACTCACACATAAACACCCGTGTGCGTGCGTGTGTATACATTCATATATACATACCAACATATAACATAAAAATGTATCTATTTACCTAAATATCTATACCTCCGTTTATATTTAAGAATGAATGTATGCATATAGTTTTTATACCAGATTGAAATAACAAGTTTACTGGAGCGAAGAATAGTATTATATATATATATATATATATATATATATATATATATATATATATATGCGGAAAAACTGCTAACCGTTAAAGAAACAGAACGAGTGGAAGGCAATAGGGCGGCATAAGACGGGTTGCCTCTGTAATCGAACATCTGCGTAGATCGTCACACCGTAAGAACGCTGCCGCATTGTTTTTATCACATCAGAACTGTGCTGTGTAATAATTCTGGTAGCTTAGAGGAACGTACATTCGTCTACATTAATAATTCCCCTTTAAGTTTTCGGAGGTGAAAACGCGCACCTGTGGGACCCCGCCAGAGAAAGAAGAATTGCCTGAGAGAGAGAAAAAGGCAGACAGGGGTTCGCCAGGGCAATACGCTGTCACCTTTTGTATTTGTCACCTTTTGCACTTAATTAGTATATGAAAAATATAGTCTCTCTCTACTCCTTTTGTTGTTTGTGAGCTGAGCTGATGGCACTAAGTTTACTCTCATTCTAACGTTTGTCTTCGGATGGAAAACACAATCATGGTTTTTGTTTGTCCTGAACAATGCGAGGATCTGTTGTGGTTCGTTTGCAAAAATCATTGTGTTTCCATTCATTATCTAAGAGACCCGTTGTGAAAGTGCAATACCTATTAATATTCACAATTCAACTTTATTAAAGACAGCGTGTGGACCGAGTTCAATATAAGGCAATTGAGCAGAAAGGAATATGATAATTGACGAGATATGGAAAACACTTATTGGTCAACTGCAAGGTCATTATTCTTAGCACTTTCACTTCAAGTGTACGAGCTTAAATACTATCAATATGATAAGCTTTACTAGTTTTAAAGTTGCGTGGTGGCCCTTACAAAATGCATAAAAGATAAATTTAGTCTAGTGAATCCCGGTCCTGTCTTCCCTCTCTTTGGGGGTTAATTTCTCCCATTTTCTTTAGATTAAGGTTGAAATAGAAAATGTTTATTTTTAGGGGGAACTTTTCCTAGGCAAGTGAATCTTTTCCATATTCGCAGTTCAAAAAACAATAAAATAAGATGAATGAATAAAAATTCTGAACCAACTTCTGTAAAATGAGATACAAAGGAAATAGAAACAAAATCAAAATAGCCAACCTTTACTTTACTTTTATGAAGTGAGTAAAAATATTAATAAGGCCAGACAAGAGTGTCACTAAGGATTCGAACTAGTCTCGAGCAGAGGATTCGAGATATGGATGAAAGCCAATGGATGAAAATTGGAGAATCGTCAATGTTATATATGCGCAGAAGGATGTGCCTTCTTTCTGGTTATTAGAATATTATTATACGCAATTTTTATAGAATTTTGTGATGTGACGTTCAGGTTAAATGTGAACTTCTGCGCAGATTTTCGACGGCAGTGTTCATCCTGCTTATGTCGCCCTGTTGCTTTGCGCGTGCCCTTATTTCTTTAATTGCTGTGTTGTTAAATTTCGGTCACTACAAATTTCCGCTCTTATATATATATATATATATATATATATATATATATATATATATATATATATATATATATATGTTATGTGCACACACACACACACACACATATATATATACACATGTATATACATATATATAAGTTTACATATATACATGTATATATTCATACACACATATTTAAATATATATAAATGTATGTGTACGCCTCAGGCCAAGTCTACACATGACATTTTATCACTTTTGCCAACAACACCACCATAATCGCAAATACCTTACTGAAATGTACTAGTGATTACAATACTAATCCAGGACACATTTGGTCCAATCCTTTCCCGTCCCCCGCTTTCAGATTCTCATGATTAGCCAATAAGTGAACTCTATCTAGTGTTTTCAGTCTTCAAGGGACCTCTCATAACGGGGATTGTGACGCATGTTTATGGGATGTTTAAAAGTTAGTTAAATGCGTTTCCTTTATCATATGTAGGACGTAAATGCGTTTACCTTTTTCATAAAAGTAATAATGCGTTTGTTCTGCCATAGATAATAATATTTGTATTTTAACCTGTTTTTTATTATTATTATTATTGTCCTGTTTCCATTATCATTATTTTGTTAGCAATATTAGCAATATTGTTTTTATTGTTATTATTATTATTGTTAATATTATTATTACTATTATTTTATTATTATTATTATTATTATTATTATTATTATTATTATTATTATTATTACTACTACTACTATTACTACTAATACTACTATTATCTTCATTAATAATATTATTATTATAATTATTATCATTGTTATTATCATTATCATCAGCAATACTATTATGATTATGGTTATTATTATTTTTATTATTGCTCTTATTGTGATTATTATATTCATTATTACACTTCTACTACTACTCTATATGTATATTCATATCTCGCTATGCACACACACACACACACACGTGTACGCGTGTGTATACATTCATATATACATACTAATATATAACATAAAAATGTATCTATTTACCTCATATCTATACCTCCGTTTATATCTAAGAATGAATGTATGCATATAGTTTTTATACCAGATTGAAATAACAAGTTTACTGGAGCGAATAATAATATATATATATATATATATATATATATATATATATATATATGTGTGTGTGTGTGTGTGTGTGTGTGTGTGTGTGTGTGTGTGTGTGTGTGTGTGTGCTAACCGTTAACGAAACAGAACGAGTGGATGGCAATAGGGCGGCATAAAGCGGGTTGACTTTGTAATCGAACATCTGCGTAGATCGTCACACCGTAACCACGCTTCCGCATTGTTCTGATCACATCAGAACTGTGTTATGTAATAAGTCTGGTAACTTAGAGGAACGTACATTCGTTTATATATACAGTTCCCCTTTACGTTTTGGAGGTGAAAATGCGCACCTATAGGACCCCGCCAGAGAAAGAAGAATCGCCTGAGAGAAAAAAAGGCAGACATGGGTT
>NC_051389.1:51372892-51380392 GCF_015228065.2 Penaeus monodon
TTATTTTCATCATTGTTATTACCATTATTATTATCATTATCATTATCATTATCATTATCATCATCATCATCATCATCATCATCATCATCATCATCATCATCATCATCATCATCATCATCATTGTCAATACTATCATAATAATCATTATTATTATTATCATGATCATTATTTTTTATTACCATCATAATGAGCTTTATTATTATCATTATCATCTTTTTATTATCATAATGATAATTATCATTATCATTATTATTTTTCATTATCATCATAACGATTATTATTATTATTATTATTATTATTATTATTATCATTATCAGTAGTACAACTATTACTGTTACTGTTATTGATATTAGTATCACCATTTTTATTGTCATAATCATATTATCATTATCATTATCATTATCATTTTTTTATTATTATTATTATCATCATCATCCTTTTTCATTATCATCATCATCATTATCATCATCATCATCATCATCATCATCATCATCATCATCATCATCATCATCATCATCATTACCATTATCATCATTATCATCATCCTCATATCGTCATCATTATGTCCATTACTATCATTATCCTTAATATCATTATCGTTATTTTTCTTATTATTATTACTATCATTATTATTATTGATCTTGTTTTGTTGCCGCTGCTGTTATTGGCATTGTCATCATCCTAATTATAATCGTAATTATTTTTTTCTGATAATGATATTATATGCTGTGCCATTGTTATTATAGCAGCAGTAGTTATAGTAGTAGTGTGCTGGTATCAGTATTAGCACTCAATTGTTATTATTGTTATTTTAGTTATTTATTGTTAGTTATCATCCTTTGTTAGTTATTGTCTGCCTATTTATATAATCATCAGTTTCAACTTTTCAGGCGACGAAACGGTAACAATCCCGAAGCAAATATATTTCATCTATGAGCCAATCCAGAGTGGGAAAAATGAAGAAATTATTACCAAGACTCACTTTTGAAAAGAAAGTTACAGTGACAGGTAAAAATTATTTCATATCCTCTCGGCCAACTCTTGCCGAGAGCAATAAACCTTTACCTTTTTCTCTCTAGTTGTTTACGAATTCAAATTTTTGAAATACTTCCATACCAAGCACCGTTCAGGATGTCGACTCTTACAGGTTTCCTCAATAAAGCAAACATTTCCTATGCTGTGTAAATATTTCACCCTCTTGATGTTGTTTCTTCTTTTCTGTTTACTAAGCTAATATGATTTATAATACACTCTATATTTTTGCAATATCAAAGTGTTCTATGACGTTAGAGACGTGTTGGATGAATGTGTAAACAGCGTTAGATTTGAATAGCCCTTTTTCTTCGCTGTTTAAACATTTAATAAACAATACATTTGTCTCAAATAATATCATGGTGGATATGCCATGATGTTCAACACACGGTCAACGAATTCTGTTCAATTTCAGAATGTCAGGTTCTCTAGTCCTTAACAATGCCAAGTTACAAAGAAGTTCACGGTTAACACACTGTCTCCATGCTGAGACTTCGCACGGCTGTAAACTAACACAAATTGGAAATGAACCTAACTTGTCTGTCTCGCTCGGAATAACGGTTAACGGATTTGTAAAATGTTCTAGGGGAAACCTTTTCCGTTGAGAAAGAAAGCCCTTTTTTCCCCTTTTTTCGATGGTTGTTTTATGGAATTGCTATTCAGAAAAACATTTTTTCTAAGTCACATTTGGAAAGTTTAATTAAATCGAAATTATCATTACCACCTTTAACCCTGTTCTATCTTCCTTACCATCTTCCTTCCTTCGACCCAGCTCTGTTTCATCCTCTATATCTTGCATCTTTAACATGCGAATGTGGATTGACCGATCCGAGCAGACAAAAAGCTGCTGGTAAGATTCAGGGGAAATATGGGTAAGGAAATCTTCAAACTGAAGTAAAAACGCACTGTGAATAGGATAAGCTGACGCACGGCTTTCCACTCCTTTGACGAAGAAACATCAAACACTACTTAACGTCTCTTCTATATAACACAGCCTCGCGCCCCTGTTCAACATGTCTCATCGCTCACTCAACTGTTAAGGCAAGGGACAGTACAATAGATTCCGGATTCTCTCATTCATACAATAACACCCGCTAAGCCAAACACCATGTGCCGTTGCATGCCTTCCGTGCAAAATGTAAATATTCAAGTGCAGCTTTTAACACTCCATCCTTCCCCCACGCTGCATCAGATGTCATTTCCATATAATTCAATATCCCTTCTCTTTGTGCAGTCTCCTTCCCTTCGTCTGTTTATCATCATATTCTTACCTTTCCCATAGAAACGCCTCGTCCAACACTTGCTCCCCCCTCCCCTTCGCAATTCAAGTGATGTCCAAAGCCTTGTAAGGAAGCATTGAGTTTACAAGGGGAGGACAGGTACATAACTGTGATTGCATGTCTGCTTCTTTTTTTTTTTTTTTTTTTTTTTTTTCTTTCTTTTTTTTAAGAAAATTGATTCGAGTAAGATCCTTATGTCGTTTTTGTCCCTTCAGGGGTCGAGGAAGTACCCAAGGATTCGAGAAAGGTAAGAGAAATAACATGCTCTAATGATATATCATAACATTTCCATATATACAGTGTGTGTGTGTGTGTGTGTGTGTGTGTGTGTGTGTGTGTGTGTGTGTGTGTGTGTGTGTGTGTGTGTGTGTTTGAGTCGAATGCTAATAACTTCAGTATTTGCAATGTACATTAGGAAAACATGGTATGTCTTCGATACGTCGGCTATATAAAGAGAGCTTTCATCGTGCAGCGGAATCCTTGCATAAGCTATGATGTACCAGTGGCATCAGGTAAAGCACTCTTATTCCTTCAAAAAACTTAGGTAAGCAATCACCTAACGTGTTCCTCTACTGTGAATGGTTTTGTGAAGGTTACATCTAACAGCAGTTACTTCAGTAAAGGAATTACCAAACACAGATAGATTGTTTTTACCATGTTCAAAATAGATTGTTCTGACAACTCCGTTCTCTTAACGCTGACAAAAAAGTAAATAAAAAAGGGTAGGTATAGACAAACACCGCTTCCATTTCAAAATCAAACAGCCATCCATTGTAAATGAAAGAGGGGGGAGAGAGTGAGAGAGAGAGAGAGAGAGAGAGAGAGATTAGCGAAAGAGAGAGAGAGAGAGAGAGAGAGAGAGAGAGAGAGAACCATCGAGACAGATAGAGATAAGCGAAAATGAGAGAAAGAGAGGGAGAAAATAAAAAAAGTAAAAAAAAATTAAAGAAAACATAATGTCGAAACATTATTAAAAAAAAAAAAAAGAATGACGGATATAAAACAAATAAGCAACATAGAAAAAAAAAACACAGATAGCAGTTTGAATCTTGCATCCTCTCTCCTTTTCATTTATTGCAAGATGCTTATTTCTTCTCCTTCCTGAGCACAACAGCATCCCTTCAATCTTTTCCCTTCCATTGTTAGGACTAACTGTGCCTGTCCTGAGAGCCGGAGAGCCGCGATTTTAAACTCCTCCGTTCTAATTTCATTCGAAATAAAGTCTGTTTATTTGTGGAACTTTAATTTAGCTCTCAATTTGTTCCGTTGTTTACCACTGTCATCGCCAGTTATACTCGCATTGATCTATCTATCTATTTATCTATCTTCTTATCTAGCTGGCTAGCTATTTATCTTTCTGTCTGTCTATATACCTATCTTTCTATCTATATATCTATCTATCCATATGTGTGTGTGTGTATATATATATATATATATATATATATATATATATATATATATATATATATATATATATATATATATACATATATATATATATATATATATATATATATATATATATATATATATATCCAGCTATGTATCTATTTATTTATCTACGTATCTATCTATCTATGTTCTCTATCTCTTTACGTATCTACCTATCTTTATATCTATCTACGTATCTCTCTCTCTCTCTCTCTCTCTCTCTCTTCTCTCTATCTATCTATCTATCTATCTATCTATCTATCTATCTTCTTTCAGTCTACTTACCATTCTTTTCCTCTTATTCTCTCTAACCTCTTAATGTCTGTGAAAAAATATCTCTCACCAGAAAAAATAATCATGCATGTTTTATAAGGCAATATAACACATTTTGCGAATATTCAGCGATCCTATTACGAAGAAGAAATCCACAGATAAAACCTTACTTTAAGTAATCCTTCCGTGGATTACAGAAGTATCCGATTCCATTTACTGAAAACTTAACATTGTTTTGATCCCCAAGAAAGAAATTCCTTCGTTTATCATTTTCTGAGGAACTTGTTCGTATCTGTCAACGCGTGACTTCGTTTGTTCTTCAGTTTACATCTAAAAGATCAGATTTATAGTGATTTTTAAATTATATGATAATTATTTAAAGAGAATTGATAAAATTAGTGTTGGATATAACCCGTGTTTCTTTTATATGTTCAGCCTTTCTGCCGTCAGACATTTCGCAAACTTTAGGCAGATTTGCAACCTGCCTGGCCTCGTAGGAGATAGAAAGCAAATGAATTTCGGCCACTTGAGAGGAGAAACTGGAGAAGCATTCAGTGCGAGAAATTCAAATATATATTTGGAAAAGAGCAAGGTGGAGGTGTGTGCGTATGCACACACACACGCGCGCGATCTCTCATTCTCTCTCTCTCTCTCTCTCTCTCTCTCTCTCTCTCTCTCTCTCTCTCTCTCTCTCTCTCTCTCTCTCTCTCTCTCTCTCTCTCTGGCACACACACAGAAACAAAAACTAACACTAACACACACATACAAACTCACACACATACGCATATATATGTGTATATATACAGTATATGAATATGTATTTGTATATATATATATATATATATATATATATATATATATATATATATATATATATATATATATAACACTATCCTTCCAGCTGTTATCTTCGTTCATATTTCTTCAATACTTTCCTCCCTTAAGCTATATAAATGTTCATACGCAATTCTGCAACGAATATTTTATACGATAAAACAAATATTTTATCTCTTGAATATGTTTTCGTGGATTACATGCGATATTTTTTTTCTTTTCTTTTCTTTTTTTTCTCTTCGAAGTAAACACTCGATCTATTTTTCCATAATATACAGAAGTCAGGGAATATGAATCATTTTTTATATATTAATAAAACAATAAGACCATGGCTCTCAGGTTTTGCTATATATATGTATGTGTATATTAAAACAACACACACACACACACCTATATATAGGTGTGTGTGTGTGTGTGTGTGTGTGTGTGTGTGTGTGTGTGTGTGTGTGTGTGTGTGTGTGTGTGTGTGTGTGTGTGTGTGTGTGTGTGTGTACATGCGCGCGCATTTAAACTGTAACAAACATTCGCTCAATTGTAAAGAAAGTTGTCAGCATCATATTGTCTCGATTATCATCTCAAACATTTTCCTGTGCCATAAGCAGAAACTTCCAGGATAATTTGATAACCGAAAATATTAGTAATAAAAGCTCGGCATCATCGATGAGCATGGAACGCAACCAGTTTCCTTCCTGGTTAACACTATTTCGCACACCCCTTCACAAAATCCAAGACACACCATTCACAGATATACAAGGAACAGTACAGCATATAGCCCTCCCTCTCTTCCATACAGTAACTTGTCACGTCCCTCTCATACTCATCTCCTTTAATACTTTATCCTTCCTCCCCTTCGCTGCACCAGATACCATTTCCGAATTGCCTCCTTGTCTGCCTATCACGCCCTTGCCCTTGCCACGCTAGCGTCACGTTCAGCACGCTCGTCTCCTTATTTTAATCAAGTGATGACTGAATCCTTGTGGTAAAAAAAAAACTAAAATCAAAAAAATGAAATTCACAAAGAGATGGAATTAACCGAACTCTTGATCATATGCCTGCGCCTACCTTTGACGGCAGATTGGGAATTTTAAGTAAAAAGATGAAATGTGGAATTTAATCTGCGTGCTAAATTGCCGTGGTCAGGAGTCTACCGTAAATTAAAACTTTAAATCTCTAGGGTAGTAGCGTTCAACCTTTTCCAAGCACATATATATATGTGTGTGTGTGTTGTGTGTGTGTGTGTTGTGTGTGTGTGTGTAATATATATATATATATATATATATATATATATATATATATATATATATATATATATATATATGTATGTATATATATATTTTATATATATAATATATATATATATATATATATATATATATATATATATATATATATAATCTGATCCCTTTCACGTGTACTCATTGCTCCGTGAAATTCTAACCTCTGTACCGACCAACAGTGTCAGCACTTTGCGATGGAACACTCCGATTTTCACCGAAATGTTTTATCCTTATTTGCCGACACTGTACATATATTCTCTCACATACAACACACGTAATAACAGTTTTTCATCTTTCATTCTTGTTTTTACTGGTATAAAGTTCATGCCATTCGTTCCCACTTAATAAAACTAATTTTGTTGGACATGTTTAGTGCCGTGCCACGTGTTCCTAGAATGCTGAGGTTTCGTGGAACACAGAATGAGAACCATTACGGGAAGTTACATCATGTTTATGGGTTAATAAAATTTTAACCAGGCCTACAATGTTGAATTTGCTATTTATTTCACCGTGACTATGGTTTTTTCTGCGTCACATATTATCAGATTTTTAAATCACAGTTTTGAGATGGTATATGCATAGAACAAGAATATCCTTTAATTATGTTAATATTTTATATTCTGTGTCTGTATTTTTTCAAAGCACTCAGTTCTCCACCAGAAATGTTTCATCACGATCTGTAAATAACTAACTAACTAACTAATCAAGATAAAATAATCGCAGTGTACGAAGGGCATGTTTCTGGAATCTGTGCGTGTATGTATTTGTATGTCTCTAACTAAGCGTGACTAAATACAAACAAGTGTGCATATGGCAGTGTATCTACATCGTATGCGCAATGAACACAATGACCAGTGTTGATGATCAGTGTTCTTTGATAAACATAAATGTCGAATATGTATTTTTTTTTTTGTTATAATCCATTCGACTCTTTCCAACAAAGCTAACCATATGTGCCATTTTCCTTTAATCAAAGAGAAATAAAACCGGAATAAGTAATGAAAGCAAGTAATGAAAGCAAGCTGGTCTGCTGCCATCCCCGAGAGAGCGTCAGCCTGCGTACACATACCCACTTTGTATAATTAACTTCCTCTTTAAATAACTAACCACGATGGTAATATAATTGTAATAACTTAGAAGCACATTTTTGATGCTAATAAAGAGAAAATAATCGAAAGCTGTACTCGCCTCGTGTTACGTGTTTCTACAGGGTCTCCCAGGTGCATGCTCTCACCTTCTCGTAAATATTGTAGGAGAGAAACTTTAATTCTGCGTTTCAAATTGTTCCTTTCTGTGACTGTTTAGTTTAGTCACTGGTTAGTTTAGTCACTGGTCTACACAAAAGCGTCTTTAATCTACAGCAAGTTTCATGT
>NC_051389.1:51425392-51431886 GCF_015228065.2 Penaeus monodon
TCCGTGGATATCCTTCACCTGCTCGCGGCAATTGCTTTTCAGTCATAATAACAATAGCTTGTCTCTCTCTATGTTATTTTTATCGGGTGATACGTTGGCGCGCTGGGTCGTAACTTTCCTTTTATGAGTTCGAGAGAAAAGAGGCATTAAAAAAAGGGGGAAAAGGAAAAGGAAAATATATCTGTTTTTAGATAAAGCCTAGTGGCACCCCAGCTTCAAGGAATTAATAAAAAGTGAAACGATTCAATGATATAAATAAAAGGAATGATAAAGGTTTATATCTAGGGACTCAACCATAAATGATATATTTTCGCTTTTATATAAACTGTAAAACATGACTGAAGTTGATTGCATCACAGACAAATTATTAAGAAAGTAATTTACTGTTGTTGGTGTATATCTGATATATATGTGTGTGTGTGTGTGTGTGTGTGTTTGCGTGTGTGTGTGTGTGTGTGTGTGTGTGTGTGTGTGTGTGTGTGTGTGTGTGTGTGTGTGTGTGTGTGTGTGTGTGTGTGTGTGTGTGTGTGTGTGTGTGTGTGTGTGTGTGTGTGTGTGTGTGTGTGTGTGTGTGTGTGTGTGTGTGTGTGTGTGTGTGTGTGTGTCTATCTATTTATCTATCTATATGTACGTATGTATATATACATACATATATATATATATATATATATATATATATATATATATTATATATACATATATACATTCATATATGTATATTAGTATTTAACGCACTTTAATCATTTTCGATTGCAATCTAATTTTTACCCTTACCACCTAACGCGTCTATAGCGAAACAGGGTCACCGCCCGTATAACCACGCCCCCGCCCACGCTCCTTCAGCCCCCGCCCACCTCACCTTGATTGATGACGTCTGAGCCGGCGCGCGACCAGATGGCGCTGATGACCTGCCGCGGCCGCACGGGATCGGCGGCGTCTCCTCGCTGGGACGGGTCGCTGGTTGCCATATAGGATGTTTTTTTTTCCTTTTTTTTTTACTTTCTTTCTTTCTTTCTCTCTCTCTCTCTCTCTCTTTCTCTCTCTTTCTATCTATCTCTCTATCTCTCTTTCTCTCTTTCTCTCTTTCTCTTTCTCTTTCTTCCATTTCTCTCTCTCTCTATCGCTCTCGTTTTCATCGTTTTAGTCTTTTTGATTATAAATTAATTACTTGTTTTGTGCTGTTGTTGTTTATTTTTGCATCTTTGATTTAGTTTCATTCGTGTTTATTCTCCTTTATTTCACTTTTCTGAACATGGATCGAAAACATATATTGGCATTATCTGTTAGTACTTCCGCTCCCACAATATTGTTTTCTGCAAGAGTTATCAGAATAAACAAACCACGAATTGGATGAGTGCACTCTTATCAATTGCAGGCCTATATATTCCGTCACGAAAAGGCAGCGATGCATCAGTATGGAAGAACAAGCACGCAAGCAGGTATGTAATGATAATAGAATATTTAAAAGAACGATAATAATAGTAAAAAAAACAAGAGAGAGAGAGAATAAAAGAAAAGCAGGAAATACATACCCAAACGTACACAGAGAATCAAAAAATCTTATTTCTTACTAATTCCAAAACTTCGTGTGTCGTTAAAGAACCACAGGAGTTTCCCCGTCTCAGAGGTTGAGTGGATTACGTGTCCACCAGGGGAGTCGAGCCATAGGGGTGTAACAGCACGTGGAAACAGATGAAGGGAGAGGCAGAAAGAGCGGACAAGGTAAAGAGAGATAGAGAGATAGAAAAGATAGATAGATAGAGAAAGAAAGAGAGAGAGAGAGAGAGAGAGAGAGAGAGAGAGAGAGAGAGAGAGAGAGAGAGTAAGGGAAAAAGAGAGAGGCAGAATGAACAAGGTAGCTTGAGAGAGAGAGACAAAAAGAGAAACAGGGAGAGAGAGTAAACATGGTAGCTAGAGAGAGAGAGGAAAGTGAGAGAGCGCGATAGAAACAGGGAAAGAGTGGGCAATGTAGCTAGAGAGAGAATGAGTAAAAGAAAGGGGGAGAGAGGGAGATAAAGAGAGAGAGAAAGAGAGATAAAGATAGAGGAAGAGAGAGATTAAAAGAAAGGGAGAAACGCAACAGGATGAAAGCTGGAGTGTGTGAGTTAGAGAAAGAGAATGAGAGAGAGAGAGACAGAGAAAGAGACAGAAAGCGAAACAGGAAGAGAGAGAGAGACAGAGAAAGCGAAACAGGAAGAGAGAGAGAGAAAGAAAGAAAGAAAGAGAGAGAGAGAGAGAGAGAGAGAGAGAGAGAGAGAGAGAGAAAGAGAGAGAGAGAGAGAGAGAGAGAGACAGACAGACAGACAGACAGACAGACAGACAGACAGACAGACAGACAGACAGACAGACAGACAACAACAACAGACAGAGACAGAAACAGACAGATAAAGAAACAGAGACAGACAGAGAGACAAAGAGAAAGAGGACGACAGACAGACAAACAAACAAACAGAAACAGACCGAGACAAACAAACAAACAAGCAGACACAGTTTCATCTCATAATGGCGTGCACTTAAAACCCCAAATTCTGAAGGAGTGTTAATCTTCTCGAGTCTTTTCACTCTTCTCTTCGTCACCTTCATTCTCTCTACTTTTATATCTTATTCACCATTTTTTCTACATTTTCGTTCTTTTTCTTGTTATCAATTTGTTAATAATCCATTCACCTGTTTTTTTTTATTAATTATCGACTTGCTTGTTTATTAATTTATTATTTATCAACTTATCTGTTTTAATTAATTTATTATCTATTGTCTTACCTGTTAATCAATTCACTGTTTATCGACTTACCTTATTTATCTATTTATTTATTCATTCCTTCGTTATTCGTCTATCTATCATTCGTTTGCAATTTACATATTTTTACATCTATTAATTTGTTGCTTATCTTTTTATTTGTCTGTTATTTTATTTATTCATTTGCTTTATTTATATGTTTTTTTATCTATTTATCTATCTATTCATTTGTTATTTACCTATTTTTCTTATCTAGTTATTATTATTATTATCACTGTTACTATTATTATTATAGTTATTATTATAGTTATTATTACTATTATTGTTATTTTCATGATTATTACTAATTATTAGTGTACTTCTTATTCATCTCCTTTCTTCTTCTTCTCCTTCTTCGTCTTCTACTTCTCTTTTTTCTTTTCATCTTCTCTTCCTCTTTCTCCTCCTCCTCATCTTTCTGTACGTTCTCCTCCTCCTCCTTTTCCTCCTCCACCTCCTCCTCATCATCCTCATCATCTTCTTCTTCTTCTTCTTCTTTTTCTTCTTCTTCTTCTTCTTCTTCTTCTTCTTCTTCCTTCTCCTCCTTCTCCTTCTCCTCCTCCCCATACACCCTACCCCATCCTCCCCCTTCTCCTCCTTCTCCTCCTCTTCTTCTTTCTCCTTCTCCTTCTCCTCCACATCCGCCCTTCTCCCTCTTCTCCCCCTTCCCTCCTCCCTCATGTTCCTCCTCCTCCTCTCATTCCTTTTTCTCCTCCTCCTCCTCTTCCTCCTCCTCCACTTCTTCCTGTATCTCCTCCTCCTCCTCCTCCTTCTTCTTCCTCCTCTTCCTCCTCTTTCTCTTCCTCTTCCTCCTCTTTCTCTTCTCTTCCTCCTCTTTCTCCACCTCCTCCTTTCTCTCTCTTCTTCATATTCCTCTTCCTCCTTCCCCTTCTTCTTCCTCCTCCTCTTCTTCCTCTTTCTTCTTCTTCCTCCTCTTCCTATTCCTTATCTCCCTCTTCCTCTTCTTTCTCCATCTCCTCTTCCTTCTTATTCTATCTCCTCTTCCTCCTCCTTCTCCTTCCTTTTTCTCCTCCTAATCTTCCTTATTATTTTTCCCCTCCCCCGTCATCGCTCTCTGTACGCCTTCTTAATCTTCATCTTTTTCTCCTTCTTAATCTTCATCTTTTTCTACTCCTCCTCATCCTCCTCCTCTGTCCTAGTCCTTAATCTTCATTTTTTTCTCCTCCTTTCTTTCTTCTTCGACATGAGCAATTTTACATTCATTTTGTAACTCTCTCTCTCTCTCTCTCTCTCTCTCTCTCTCTCTCTCTCTCTCTCTCTCTCTCTCTCTCTCTCTCTCTCTCTCTCTCTCTCTCTCTCTCTCTCTCTCTCTCTCTCTCTCTCTCTCTCTCTCTCTCTCTCTCTCTCTCCCTTTCTCTCTCTCTCGGTCACTCGATCGTTCCTTTCATTTTCGTCTTTATCATCGCCATCGTTTTCATCATCTCCACTATCTTCTCCTGCTCCTCCTCTTCCTCTCTTTGTGAGATGATAATATGCCCCCCACCCCCCCACCTCCAACCCTGGTACCCTCTCTCTTCCACCTATCTTTACCCCCCCCCCCACCGAAGATCCTCCTAACCTCCCTCCCCCACCCGTTTCCCCTTCCCTTCCCCCACACATATCCTCCTACCCACCTACCCACCCACCAACTCGCCCCCCCCCTATCCCCTATCCCTCCCTAGATCATCGTTCCGCCGACTGCCTGCCAGATGCGGCCAATTGTTGCATGCTATTGCAAGGAACCTCTAAGTTATTGGCCATTTGTTGCCGCGCGTCGCTCGAACATTTATGATTTCGGTGCCCGCGACGCCAAGTTATGTAACCCCTTCCCGAGCGCGCCCAACATTTCGACGAGCCCGATGGGGTAGGGGGTAGGGGGGGATGGGGAAGATGAGGGTGATGGGATGGAGGAGAGGGGAAGGAGGGTGGGGGAAGGGAGGGAGGGGGAGGGAGGATGGGGGAAGGGAGAGAGGGGAGAGATGATCTGTGCCCTGGGCTGAGGGTATTGCTCGATGATTTGGAGGAAGCGAACGATATGGTTTCAGATGAGGGAGGGAGGGAGGGAAGTAAGGAGGAAGGAGGGAGGGAGGGAGGAAGGGAGGGAAGGAGGAAGAGAGGGAGGAAAGAAAGAAGTAGGAGGGGGAGGTGGGGATGAGGCGAAAGATGGAGGGCATGGGGGTGGTGGATAATGAAAAAGAAAGAGAGAGAGAGCGTCCGCGAGGGAGAGAGAGAGAGAGAGAGAGAGAGAGAGAGAGAGAGAGAGAGAGAGAGAGAGAGAGAGAGAGAGAGAGAGAGAGGGAGTGAGCGAAAGATGGAGAGGGGAGTGAGGGGAAGAGGGACCAGGAAGACCGATCAGCCTGAGTGGACCCCCGGATCGTCGAGCGCCCCCGCCCGTGACGGCCGACGTCGACACCATCAGCGCCTCATCACAGCCGCCCGCGCCCTCTCTCTCTCTCTCTCTCTCTCTCTCTCTCTCTCTCTCTCTCTCTCCTCTCTCTCTCTCTCTCTCTCTCTCTCTCTCTCTCTCTCTCTCTCTCCTTCTGCGCCATCGTCGTCCCATTTAGAGCGAAATATCCGAAGGGAGGCGCTCGGGACGGCGGTATGTTAAGCGTCGCCTTTAAAGTTGCTTTGCCGCGCGTTGCAAGCAGAGGAGATAAGGCGGCCGTGACCTCTGCTCGCGCCGTCCGCCTGCCTCTTCTCCTTTTGCCTCGCCCGTCGGAAAATTAACAATGGAGGCTGCACTATTTTGGTTCGCGCGCTTGTACATCGGTACTTGTATTTCAAGCTGCATTAGCATAGTCGTGCGTTTTTTTTTTTTTTTTTTTTTTTTTATTCTGTGCAGTTTTTTTTTTTTTTTTTTTTTTATGAGGCTCTTATTTCATACGTCTATTCATTCTGGTGGTCTTGGATATACAAATTAGATGATTATATAAGTTTATTAAATCGTAATTCAGTCATGCATGACTGCTATGATATGAAGCAAAATGTAAATAAGAGAGAAAAAATATGCAATAAAAAGGAGAGAAAAAAAGTAAATAAATGTTTGGCGGACTCAAGGAAAAGAGAAAATTATATAAAAAGAGAGGGAAAAGGAAAAATGAATAAATAAATAGATACTGATTTACTGATAATTAAATTCTGAATTCTACCCCTCCCCCCCTCCCCCCTCCCCTGCACACTCACACATCTGCGAATTGCAGAGACAGAAAGTGGAATGAAAGAGAGAAGCAAAAAAGGGGGAGACAGAGAACCAGATTGAAATTAAAAATAAATAAGTGTATTGTTGATTTCCTCTCCCCCTTCTCCCCCCACCCCCCATGGCCGCGGATTCAAAGAGCAAAAAGTCAAAGAAAGGACAAAATATATATATAACAGACAGAAAAAATCATATAGATTTTATTTATCGGATAAATTTTATTTATGTGAGACAAACAAACAACGCGCTGAAAGCATAATGTCAGAGTAAAAAATAAATAAATAGAATAAAACAAAAAATAAAAATAAAAAGAGAGAGAAATATATAAAACAGAAGAAATTCGAAAAGAAAAGAAAAATACCGTGTTGATTTCCACTCCCTCAGACACACACACACACACGCGCGCGCGCGCACACACACACCCACGGATTCAAAAGCGCGGAGGCAAACACACACGCACACGCGAATCTGAACTTACATAACAAGTTCCTTTTTATCTTCTGACCTCCGTGCTGCCGCGTT
>NC_051389.1:51434486-51444486 GCF_015228065.2 Penaeus monodon
TATATTCTTATTATATATAATATTTTTTATTATATATATATATAAATATTTTAAAATGAATTTTAAACAAAACACAACACTTATCCATCTATAGGTTATGATAGAGGGTCCATTGTCCCTTTTCAGTGACGGGGTTTTTGCATCCCATCCTGTACTAATGCAAAATCCTCCTAGGAATTACGGGAAATTTTTCCCTAAAAAGGGTTTGGGGGGTCAGGGAAACTCTTTATATTTCATTCCTTTCCTGCGGGGAAATCTAAAAAACCGGTTAACCCTTGGAAAGGGCAAGGGATCCAGAGCAAAACCCAGCAGGGCCTAGCCCTCCCAGGATGGGCTAAAGGTAAAAGGACTGAACACCAGGGGCGGGAAAATCAGGATGTTTGGGGGTTTTCAGGGCCCGGGGGATGAGGTCACATTCTCACATGTGATATGGGGTAAACCTGTAGCTGTGACTCTAGCTTTGGGGAGGGCATATATTATATATATATATTTTATATATATATATATAATATATAATATATAATACACACACACACCCCACACACACCACCCAAACACACACACACACACACACACACACCACACAACAAAATATTTGATAGATATATAGATAATGATATAGTTTTATATGCCCCCAAAACGGGCCTTCCCCTATTTCTTTTGGTTTTGTCAAAACCTTTTCCCTAAAGAAATCAAAAAGGCCAGGTTTTTTAAAGAAAATTTTCTACTTGGTTTATCTCGTCTTTCATGGTTTTCCCCCATGTACAATTATTCTGGACTTTTTTCGGGCAATAAACACTCTAAACTTTTGATTATCCAAATGGGTTTTAACTTTTGGGTTTGGGGGGCCCGGGGGCTCCATCATGCATAAAAAAAGCATTTCATTATCTGGGAACCACACCGAAGTTGCGTCAGAAACGTACCAATGAGGGCACGATTTTTTAACTTAAATTTAGATGACCTTTCAAAATCTCAATTTTCCAGAAACCCATGGAAAGATCACAACCAAACATCATTTTGGGAAAAGGGAAATTTTTATTTTGTGCTTTTTTGGGCAGTCGGATTGGTCCTTCTCAAATCGGGTTTTCCTCTAACAAATTTTCGTCTGTCCATCAGGTTTCCCTATCGTGCTCTTTGGAAAAACTATCCTAAAAAAAAAAAAAAAAAAAAAAAAAAAAAAAAAAAATATTATTATATTATATTTTTATTTAAAATATATAAAATATAATATATAATATTATATAATTATATATAATATATATATTAGTGATATAATAATATCCACCCCACCCCAACAAACCACACACACACCCACACACAGACACACACACACACACACACACACACACACACACAAAACCCCCACACACACACAAACACAACACACACACAAAACCTTTTAAACCCAAAACCCTAAACCCATTATATTAAGGGGAAAATTATTTTTTTTTTTAAACTAACATATATTTGGTAATGTTGCATAAATTTTCATTAAATTATCTTTGAACCCCAAAATAAAAATGTATTTAAAAAGGGTTAAAATTTTAAGGGTCCAATCCTTGAGGGTTTTTTTCCCGCCCATTTTTTTCCCTCAGTTTAGGGTTTTTAGTCAGGGCGACCCTATTTGGGCCCTGCAGGGACTATCCCCTCTCTTTTAACCCTTTTTTTCTATTGTAGAGGGCTTACAGACGCCATGGGTCCCTTTTCATTCATCTCCCATTCTTAGCCAGTTGCTTGGAGGGACGTTGAGCGGTAAACTTTAAAAAATTTTTAAAACATTCTGAAACTGTCGGGAAAGAGGAAACACACTCTTCCACACTTCTTCGTTTGGGATCATATTTTTCCCAAAAGAATAAATTTTTTCTTTTAATTTTTGGCAAGGAAGTTTTGGAACCCCCAAATTTTCTTGGCTATTTTTCCTTTGGGTTTGAGTTTTCCGGAGATAACCTTTAATAGCAAAAAATCCCCCCCTAAACTCGATCCTTTTTCCTTTCATGGTACTTCAGTAGGAAACCTTGATTGTTTTTGTAGGGTAGAAGGGCTAGGTTTAGAAAAACGCATTTGCACATATAAGAAACTTGCAAAACCCGGGAACAGTGCAAAAGGTCGCTTTCAGTTGTGACACCCCCCGTGAAATAAAGGGGAATTAAAGAAAAATCCCCAAAAGAACCAAAAATTTGACCTGAAATTTCCCCTTTTACTTAGCTAATCTTTTAAAAATTCAAAGTACAAAGGAGAATAACCCTACCCAAAACATAAACGGGCCCTATAGTAAAAACCGTACGGCCCTACGGGGAAAAATTTGGGGTATTTGCATTATATTATATATATATATTTTATTATATAATATATATTTTTATAAAAATTATATATATAGATATTTTTTAAATTTTATATGTATATTATATATTTTATATTATAGAATATATTTTAATATATATTTTATAATATTATTATATATATATAAAAACACAAAACCCCACAAAAACCCCACACAACACACCCCACACACACACACACACACACAAAACCCCACCACACACACACACCCCAACACATATATCATAACACACATTTATATGTATAGACACCCCACCCCACCCCAAACGTATATACATATATAATATATATATATTATATATTTTATAATATAATATAAAACATATAAAAACCCCCTTAATTAACACATACACATATATACATAATACATATTTTCCTTATCCTATATTATATATATATATATATATATATAATATATATATATTATATATATATACTATACATATTAATTATATATATTATATATATATATTATATATTTTTAAAATATATATATATAAAATATATTTTAAAATTATATAACGTTCGTGAACTTTTGGGCTGAGTTTTTTGAACATTTTGAAACCATTTTGGAAAACCCCTCCAACAGTTAGCTTGGTTTGCAAGCGTGTCGCGTCCCTGTCCCGGGACCCACCCATCAGGAGGAACCTCCAAACCCAACAGGGTTAGGCGGGGCCGTTTTCCCAAAGGGCTAAAGGGAGTGGGAAAGCTGCAGGCATTTTGATTTTCCCTGCTAAACTCTAAAGGCGGGGGGGTTAAACCCTATGGCTGGGGGCCTTCATACAGCCCCTGACCCCATTTGGCGGGCTGGTACCTTTCCCCCCTGCCTGCTGAGGGGCGTGGTCATCCCTCTCGGGAAAGGGGGAAAGGGGGATCGAGGGGACTGTAGCAACTCCGGGCATTACCCCGGGCTCACATCCCCAGGCAACGTTTCCCCCCAAACTTTTCCTTCTAAAACGAATCCGCAACCACCAAATTTGAGGCCCAAGCCCGGGGAGCAGTCGGTTTACTCCTGGCAAGTCCACAAAGCCCTTTATATTTGCGCTTCGGGGAAATTTGTGGAACGTGGGCGTAAATTTTGGGCCCGGGGTTTTCTCGCAGCCTACATCGACCTCAAAAGGCGTTTGACTGGGTTTGAAATCGGGAATCCCCTATGGGGATCCTGAGGCTCAGAGGAATTCCGAAAACAAAATTTTGGCCTGATAGCAAGCCCCCTAAAAAGGGGGTTACTGAAAGTGCTGTAAGTGTGGGGGGGTATGTCAAACCTTCTTCCTTTTTAATTTGGGGGGTGAGGCAAGGCTGTGCCCTTGGGCACCCCCCATTTTTAAAACACTTTTTAGGGACTGAAATGGGCAGAGCACTAGCCAAAGTCAGTGCGGATAACACTGGGCAATATTAAGGTCTCGGACCTTGACTTTCCCGCGATGTTCCCCTTCCAAATCGAGCCCTTGGAGTCACTTGTGGCGGCTCTTGATGCTTTTTAGCAATGGGGCGAGCCCCTAGGCCTAGAGGTCTCCTGGACAAAAACCAAGTTTCGGGGATTTGGGGGGGCCCTTTTTGGGGGGAAACCCCTTCAGTTCGATCCATGCTTGCTGCGGGGAAACGTTGAAGCCCACGAAAGTTTTACAAAACCTTTGGACGTAGTCCAATTCGGGGTTGTAGACCGGGAAAGTCTAGACGATTGGTCGGGCAACAGGCCATAAAACTCGTAACCAAAAAGCTTTTTGGAGATGTCGGAAACCTTTTCCCAAAGGCCGAAGCTACGTGTCTTGGGCCCTTTGATACTTCCGTTTTGGGCTCTAGGGAAAAGCGAAACCGGGAAACGCTATCCATCCCCTTGGGATTTCCTTGCCTTGATCCCTTTTTGGAAAAATTCCCTTTTTCGTCGGATCTGGGGAAACATTTGGCGGAAACCCACGTGCCCAAACCCGGGCTTTTACCCTAAAGATTTCCCAAATGGGACCTGTTACTTGCATAATCCGGGATCCCAAACCCTCAGGCTATATGGCCCCCTAGCTCCCCTCCCAAATGGACGCCCCTCCCCATCAGGTTGTCTCCTGCGAAAACAACCCTGGGTGGAGGGACCTGTGGGACGCCCCTGGAGATCATGGCTTGGGGCAACTCGACGAGACCTTTCGCAGGAATTAGAGAGGGGCCGGGGGCCTCCCTTTGGAGACTCGCCTCAGGGATCCTCGTGGTTTGGAAAGCGAAGGTGGATGGGGCCGGGCCCCCCCCCGTCGGCGTTACCCCTTGATGATGATGATGAGGATATATATATATATGTATGTACAAAACCACACCACACACACACAAAAAAAAAAACACACAAAAAAACACACACACACACACACACACACACACCCAACTTTCACACACAACCACACACAAAAACACACACACATATTATATATACTATATATATATTTTAAAAATTTATAAAATATTATAAAATATATTTATATATATTTTAAAATTTATATATATACCACATATTTTAACACACACAAAAAACATAAAAATTTTTCAAAAGATTTAATTTATATAACACAAAGTAAAATACATACACACCCAAAAACACCCCACACACACAAACAAAACCACACACACAAAACACCCCCCCCCCCACCAAAACAAAAAAAATTTATATTATATTATATATAATATATATATAGAGAAAAAGGAGAGAGAGAGAGAGAGAAAGAGAGAGATAGAGATAGAAGATAGATATTAGATAAAATTTATATAAAAAAAAAAAAAAAAAAAAAAAATTATATATATATATATATATATATAATATATATATTATTAAAAATTGGTATATATATCCTCCCACACCCAAAACACAAAACGAAAAACACACACCACACACCCACCCCACACACAACCCACACAAACACACAAAAGGCAACCCACACATATATATTACATTATATAAATTTATATATAAAAGTAATATATATATATATATATATGGGGTGGGGGTTGTGTGTGTGTGTGTTGTGTGTGTGTGTGCGTGTGTGTGTGTGTGTGTGTGTGGGGTGTGGTGTGTTTTTTTGTGTTTGGTTTTGTGTGTGTGAGCATTTATGAAAACCAAAAGCCCCTTTTTGCTTAATGCTTAATATTTATGAAAGTACACAACTGTGAAATTCATCACAGAGGTGACAGTAAACGGAGTATGAAAAGAGAGAAAGAGAGCCAGAGATAAGTAAAGAGAGAGGGAGGGGAAAATAGGGAAGAAGGGGCCCCGGGGCCTTTTTTTCAAACATATTACAACCTTACATTAAATTTTAAATTCGTCCCCAAAATGGGAATTATACAGTTCGGCGAAATTTTTAAAATGCATCATATCTCTCGTTTTGGGAAAAATTTTTAGTCCCGAAAAATGCAAAGTCCAGGCACGTATATCCGGCTTTAAAGCCCCCGCTCCCGAGACCCAAGGATTTTTTTTGCATATTAATTCGACGCTATCTTTTGGGCACTATGGGGATTAAATTTAAAGCAAAACCCTAAACCCGCGTTTTTTTTTGATCTTTGTGGTTTTTTTATGTGAATAAAGCGCGGGGTGTGAGACTGTGGGGATTTTCCCCCTAAAAGTTCTAAATAGGGAAAAGGGAAAATTTAAAAAAAAGAAATTCACTGAATGGGCTTTTATCGAGTCTTCTGTGGCTTTGCGTGTACGTGGGGATTTGTTTAAAGAAAAAGGGGAGGCTTTTTTTCCCCAAATGGCCCCCGAATTTTGTGGGTGAAGGGGGGTGAGGATATGGGTGGTTTTCACCCGCCCCCTTTCTTTACACTGCTGGTAAATCTTATAGAAAAGGGAATTTTCCCTATTTTTTTTTAAAGTAAATTTTAGATAAATTTTAAATCGAGCAAAAGGGATTTCAGGGCCCTTTGACTTTGAATCGTAAAAAGATAGTATGTATAAAACCCTTTCGATCAAGGTATTTTATGTAAATAGATACGCTTTGGAAAACACACCACCAACACACACCCCACCACACACACAACACACCCCACCACACACACACACACACCCACACCACACACACAAAACTTACACACTTACACTACAAATAAAATTTATTATATATATATATATATATATATATAAAATATATATTTTATATAAAATATATACACACACACCCACACACACACACACACACCACACACCCACACCCACACACACACACACAACCACACACACACACACACCCCTGACCTCAGAAAGGAGTCATTAAATCGTCCCCCAATTTTCCCTTTTGAGACAACAAGCTCTTTCCCTTAAGCTCTTTTGAACAAAACCCATCATCTCGGGTGGGCCCAAACCATCAGGATCTAGGGACAAAACCCCAACCCCCCCTGGATTGGGAACCCCTTTACCCCCCGTAACCACTGCCCCAGAAAAAACATTTTTTTGAAATTTAAAATAAAAAAAAAAAAAAGGGGTTTTTTTCCCTTTTTAATATTTCCAGACCACTGACAAAGCCCCCTTTCTGCTGTCGATCTCTGGTTTGTGTCCTTGGGGTTTTGCGATAATAATTTTTTTAATCGGGAATTTTTGCTCTGTAACTTTGGGTTTTTCTTAGTTTTTTTATGTCATTTTATTTATATAAATTTGGTGTGCCCCCTTTTGTTATAAAAAATGATAACTAATTTGGCGTTACTTTTCTTTTTCATTCGAGCTCTTTTTTTCATTACTAACGCGTTTTCAAAGGGGTTCCCCTTTAGCCAGGAAAATTGGGAAATTTAATTCGAAAATTTTATAGGGGAAAGGGAATATTTGAAAATTTTTAAATACGAGCAAAGGGCGAGAACTTTGGGGGTCTTAAATTTCCTTTAAAATCCCTCAAAAAACATCGCGGCGCGTATTAAAACGTAGATTAGTAAAAATGTAATTTTTCATATTTTTTATTACATTTTAAACCCTTTTGATATATCTTCTCTTTTACACCCCACCCACACACACACACACACACCCACACACACACAACACAGGCACACACACAAAAACACAACACACCCTACATACAACTAATCCCTACATATTATATATATATATATATATATAATATATAATATATATATATATACCCCATATCCCAAGGGTGATGTGTGTCTGGGTTTTTATTACTTAAAAACATATATATTTTACAGACACACACATAACTCCCTAAAAACTTTAAGCCACATCTTCGTTTAAGTGGCCATCCGTTTTTCCCTTCCCCTTCCCTTTTCTTTTGCTTCTCAACACGATTTCCCCCCCCCCCGTCCGCCCCCCCCCTTACCCACCCGGGGCGCAAAGACGCTTGAATTGGACTGGGCCCAACCCCCCCATCTGGCCCCCGCGGGGGAAGACGAAATCCCCCTGTGGAATTTTGTACGGGGGGATTTTTTCCTCCCTTTATTGGGGCTTTTTTCCATTTAAAACGTCACTTTTTGGGCCCTATTTACACGCCCTAATTTTCATTTTGTGTTATTTTCGCGGGCGTGTTTTGAGCAACGACCCTTCAGTTGTCATGGATACCGAACGAAACTTACCTGGCAGGGACATGATTCTGGCTATGGTGCCCGGGTACGATAAAGTAAAAATATACCTCCTTGAGAAAAAAAGGCCGGGGGGGAGATAAAAATAAGAAAGGGGGGGTAAAGGAAAAAAAGTTTAAAAGAAAAAGGGGGCCTTTTCCCGTAGGGAAAAAAACCCCAAAATTTTGGGAAAGGAAAGTCATAAAAAGAAAAGGCAGAGGGGAAGAAAAGAAAAAGAGGGAGGGAAAATTTTAAGAGACAATATAAAAGATGGAAATAAAAATTAAGAAACGAGAAAAAATAGTAAAAAGGGCGAAAGGAAAAATGTTTGGGAAATCCCAAAGAGATAATTTAAAAAAATACCTGGAAAAGGAAACGGAAAAAAATCCGTAAAATTTTAAAATTTTTCCTCCTCGAAAATTTCCCTCAAAGTGTTTGGAATGTTTCTCGAGTCCCACTCAGGAAAAGCCGGGGTGTTCTGATACCGATATTTCAACATGTCCTCAGCGGCCGCTCAAAAACTCCCAAAAATTCCCTAATTTAATGAATTTTAAAAAAAAGGGAAAAATTTTTTTAAAGGCCCCCAAAATCTTCAAATTTTATTTACATCTGGGGGCCCAAAAGCATTCCGCTGTGCCTCGACATTTATTTTTTTACCGTTTTAAAATTGGCATTTTTTTTTTTGTCCTCCCAGATTAAACCAAAGAAAAACCAAAAAGAGCAAATGTTTGCAAAAAGCAAAAGCGGTTCCCGAGGCGCGTCTTCAGCCATTTTTAACGAAAAGTCCCTGCTTTTTTTCCACTCGAACGCATTCGGACGCGGCGCGCGGCAATGAACGGCAATGAACAGAAAAAAGGTGCTTGCTTTTTTTGCGTCTTTCTCCCTTTTTCTTAATTATATAGGCTTACATATAGGCTTATTAATTCGTCTACTTGCTTATTCCTTGGTCATTTGTTTTTCTCCTGCGGTCTCTGTCAGGCGTGTTAGTTCTTGCTTGAAGTACAAAAAATATGTTTTTCACTGGAATGAAATACATGTATATCTCTAACAGAGATCCATTGGCTTATTAACTCATCTAATTAGGTATTTCTTTATTAATTTATTTTTTATCCTATAATCTCTACTAAAATATGTCATTCATGGCCTTTCTTTAAATACATAGAAAGCGTTCAATCAGCTGAGCGTATCACTGAGGTACAGAACTTTCCCCTTCTCTTCACTATTCCTTTCTGCTCTTCTTTCTTGCTCTTTTTTCCCCCAGAATTTTTTTCGGGTATTTGCCCAAAAAGTTCGCGACATTTCTCCTAGTGTGTTTCCATTATTTTCCTCGTTGTTGTGCACATTGCGTTTTCCTCTTCTTATCTGTCGATTTCTCTGATGTTCATATCGATGTAGCGTGGGCCCGATGCCCCGTATATATTTTATATATTATATATATTTTAAAAATATTATTATATTATAAAATATAAAATATATGTATATAACTCCCGCGATGCTCCAGTGGATAGAGCACTGGAATCTGACCCTCGTGCTCCCGAGTGCAGTTCCACGCCACGGCAGTTGTAAAAAATGCCTGTGCTCCGATTGCTGGCTTGAGCCTATCTCACGACGAGAAAAAACGATATATCGCCTTGAGAAATCAAACGTAGGTGTCGTAGGGAAAGTCGCTGCCGTGGTATAAGTGCGCTGAACCGTGGTTGATTAGGAAGGGCATCCAATCAGGGAAGGGGGGTAAAAATGCCACTAATAACTAGATTTCCTTTTCATGGGGAAAAAATTTGGGTGTTGAAAAACACACACACCCCACACACACCACACACACACACACAAAACACACACACACACACACACCACAAACACACACACCACCACACCAACACACCCCACACCCACCCAGTGTCAATGTGTGTGGATACATAGTAGATTTCTATCTCGAAATGTCTGCTGATTCGGGGGGATTTGGCGAGCCACGTCATGGCACAACTAGTCAGCGGAATGGTGTTGTTTCCTACATGGTCGTGGCTGCGAGGATAAATCGGTACCTGGGTGTTTTGGTTGGTCCGGGTCGTGGGTGATATGTGGTCTCTCTCCGTCTCTTTCTCTGCTTTTTTTTCTTCTTGTTTCCCTACCTCCC
>NC_051389.1:51449486-51451787 GCF_015228065.2 Penaeus monodon
TCTCTCTCTCTCTTTCTCGTTTCCCAATCTCACAGAGGCAGCGAGCTTCGCAAATTAAATACTCAGTTTCGTGTTTCTTCCCTGAATAACCGACTTCTCGCAAAAAAGGAGAGACATAGAGAACAAGCGAGCGGGAGAGAGAAATAAATAAATAAAGAGAGAGAGAGAGAGAGAGAGAGAGAGAGAGAGAGAGAGACAGAGACAGAGACAGAGACAGAGACAGAGACAGAGACAGAGACAGAGACAGAGACAGAGACAGAGATAGATGAATAGATAGATAGATAGATAAACAGATAGATAGATAGACAAATAGATAGATAGAGATATATATATAGAAAAAAAAAATTCCTCCATTTCTCTACTTCTCTCTCAAGTGCCCTTTTCTCTCGCAAAGCCAAAGGGTCTCAGGAATCGAGGTGAGGTCAGTGACTTATCTCATTTGTATCTATTCACTGTGGGAAGGGAGGGAGGGAGGGAGGGAGGGAAGGAGGGAGGGAGGGAGGGGAGGGAAGGGAGGAAGGGGGAGGGGAGGGAGGGAGGGAGGGAGGGAGGGAGGGAGGGAGGGAAGGGAGGGAGGGAGGGAAGGGGAGATAGATAGATAGATAGGTAGATAGATAGAGAGAGTAAGACCAAGACCAACACAAGAAATGAAAAAAATAAAACACCCATTTTTCCCTTTTTCTCTCCCCCCCCCAAAAAAAAAAATCTAAAACACATATAATTTTTTTTTTGTCCAGAGCTGAATCCCCGATAAAGCAGAAGGACTAGGGTGATTTAAAGCAATCCCTAAAGGCAGGAGAGGACGCCCTTCTGCAGCTGGGGGGGGGGGGGACCTGACTGTTTTCGCTGCCTCCTTTACGATAGCTTTTATAGGGAAGGGAAATTTTGCTCCGTAAAGCTTGGTAATGCAGTGCCTTGCGGGGGTAGGGGGTAGGGTTAGGGGGGTAGGGGGTGAGAGAAATGGATGGAGGGGATGGATGGAGGGGAGGAGGGGAGGTGCGGGATGGAAGAGAAGGGAGGAGGGGGAGAGGAACAGGAGTGGGGGAAGGGAGGAGAGGGAGGGAGTATGGAGGGGAGGAAGTGAGTTTTAAGAGGAAAGGAGGGATAGGAAGGGGGGATGGAAGGAAAATGGTGGGGAAGGGGAGGGTGTAGGGGTGGGGGAGAAGAGGAGAGGTATGAGGGGATGGATGGGGGAAGAGGTGGGGGAGGGTACAGGGGGATGGAAAGAGGTGGGGAGGGAAGGACGAGGATAAGGAGATGGATGGTGGTAGAGAAGGGGGAGGGAGAGAAGAGGGATGGTAGAGGAGGGGGAGGGGAGGAGAGGGATGAGAGGATGGAGAGGATGTGGTAGGAGGGAGGGGGGGGGGAGAGGAGTGATAAGGGAATGAATGGGGGAGAATTAGGAGGGAGAGTAGAGGGTAAAAAGTGGGGGAAGGTCGGGAATGAGGGAGAATGGAGGAACAGCAGAAGACGGAAGAGAAAAGGGGACAGGAAACTCATGAGGATAGGAGGAGGAAAATACCACAGTTAAGAGTGGAAGAGAAGAGGGGAGGGATGAGAGGAGGAGGGGAAAGAATGATGGAAGGAGGTAGGAGGAAAAGAAGAGGAGAAATTCCGGTCAGAAAGGGGGAGAAGAAAGAGGGAGAAGAAAAGGGGAGGGGAGGAAGTATGCGAACGAGCGAAGAAGTAAAGATACAGTGTAGGAGAGGGAAGGGGGGGGGGAGGTTATAGGAAGGAAGAAGGGTCAGAAAAGAGCGAAAAGAGAATTGTGGATGAAGAGAGAGAGAGAGAGAGAGAGAGAGAGAGAGAGAGAGGAGAGAGAGAGAAAGAGAGATAGAGAAAGAGAGATAGAGAAAGAGAGATAGAGAAAGAGAGATAGAGATAGATAGATAGAGAGAGAGAGAGAGAGAGAGAGAGAGGAGAGAGAGAGAGAGAGAGAGAAGGGGAGAGAGAGGAGAGAGAGAGAAAAAAGAAAGAAAGAGAGAGAGAGAGGAAAAAGAGAGAAAAGAGAGAGAGAGAGAAAGAAAGAGAAAGAGAAGAGAGAGAGATAAGAAAGAGAGAGAGAGAAAGAAAGAGGAGGGAGAGGGAGAGGAGAGGGAAGGGAGAGAGAGAGAAGAGAGGAGAGAGAGAGAAGAAGAGAGAGAGAAGAAGGAGAGAGAGAGAGAGAGAAGAGAGAGAGAGAAGAAAAAGAAAAAGCCCAAAAAAAGAGAACCAAAGCAAGGAAAGAAAAAAAAGAAACCAAAAAAAAAAACTTCCAAAGGGGGCCCAAAAAAAAAGAAAAAAAAAAAGAAAAAGCAAAAA
>NC_051389.1:51451887-51459387 GCF_015228065.2 Penaeus monodon
CCCCCGGGCGTCCGATGCTGATTCGAGTGGAAAAGCATGACGTTCGTTCAAATGGCTGAAGACGCGCCTCAGAACCGCATGTTGCTTGTGCAAACAGTTGCTCATTTGGATTCATTGTTTAATCTCGTAGGACAAACAAAATGCCAAGTTTAACGGTGAAAAAATAAATGTCGAGGCACAGCGGAATGCTTGTTCGCCGCCAGATGTAAATAAAAGTGAAGAGTTTGTGGGGGCCATAAAAAAAATCGTTCTTTTTTTTTAAATCATTGAATTAGGGAATATTTGGAGAGTGTTGAGCGGCCGCTGAGGACATGCTTGAAATATCGGTATCATGAACATCCCGGCATTTCCTGAGTGGGACTCGAGAAACATTCCAAACACTTTGAGGGCAATTTTCGAGGAGGAGAATTTTCAAATGTTACGGATATTTTTCCGCTCCTTTTCCAGGCTACTTTTTTATTATCTCTTTCGACTTCCAACATTTTTCCTTTCGACCTTTACTATAATTTCTCGTCTTCTTAACTTTTATTTCCATCTTTTATGTTGTCTCTTTTACTTCTCCTCCCTCTCTTTCTTTTCTTCTCCTCTGCCTCTTATCATGTTTATGACATCCCCTTCCTAATTTTAGTTTCTTCCTACTGGAAGACCTTTTTCTCTTAACGTTTTTCCTTTACCCCTCCTTCTTCTTATTATCTCCCTCCCGGTCCTTTTTCTCAAGGATGTATATGTACATTATCGTACCCCGGGCATCCACTAGCCAGATATCATGTCCCTGCGAGGTAAGTTATCGTTCCGGTATCCATGACAACTGAAGGGTCGTTGCTCTAAACACGCCCGCGCAAACTAACACGAAATGTAACTTACGGGCGTGTGAATACGGCCAAAGTGACGCTTTAATGGAATAGCACCATAAACGGAGGCAAATCACCCGTACTTAATTCCCCAGGCGAGTTCAGTCATCTCCCAGCGAGGCCAGATGGGGAGTTAGGCAGTCCACTTGCAAGCGTCTTTGCGCGCCGGATAGGTAAGGGGGGGGGCGGACGGGGGGGGAGGATCGTGTTGATGAAGCGAAGAAAACGGAGTGGAAGGAAACGAATGGCCACTTAAACGAAGATGTGGCTTAAAGCTTTTACGGAGTGTATGTGTGTGTCTGTATATATATATGTGTTTAATGTAATACACACACAGACACACATACAGCCTCTGTGTATATGTGTATATATATATATATATATATATATATATATATATATATATATATTTATGTATGTATGTATGTATGTATGTGTGTGTGTGTGTGTGTGTGTGTGTGTGTGTGTGTGTGTGTGTGTGTGTGTGTGTGTGTGTGTGTGTGTGTAGAGAGACAGATATATCGAAAGGTATAAATGTAGATATAAATATGCAAAGTACATTATACTAATCTATCGTCTAATACGCGCCGCGATGTATTTTGAGGTAGTTTAAGGAAAGTTAAGATACCAAAGTTCTCGTCTTTGCTCGTATTTACATTTTCTAATATTGCCTTCCCTATCAATATCGAATTAACATTCAATTTCCTGGCTCAAGGGAACCCCTTTGCAACGCGTTAGTAATGCACTAAAGAGCTCGAATGAGAAAGAAAAGTAACGCCAAATTAGTTATCATTTATTATAACAGAAGGCACACCGAATATATAAATAAAATGACATAAACAACTAAGAATAATCCAAGTTACAGAGCAATAAATTCCCGATTCAAAAATATTATCAGCACAACAGGACACGAACAGAGATCGACAGCAGAAAGGAGGCATGTCAGCTGGTCTGGAAATATTACAAAGGAAAACCGTTTTTTTTTTTTTATCTAAAGTCAAAGATGATTTTCTAGGCAGTGGTTACGCGGGTCAAGGGTCATCCAGGAGGGGTGGGGCTTGTACCTAGATCCTGACTGGTTTAGGACAGCGAGATAGATGGTTGTTCAAATAAGGAGCCTTCTAGGAGAACAGAGCTTGTCTGTTCGAAAAAATTAGGTGATCGAGTAATGACTTTTCGTTATAGGTCAGTGTGTGTGTGTGTGGTGTGTGTGTGTGTGTGTGTGTGTGTGTGTGTGTGTGTGTGTGTGTGGTGTGGTGTGTGTGTGTGTGTTATATATATATATATTATATATAATATATATATATATATATATATATATATATATATATAATTTGTATGTGAGTGTGTAAGTGGTGTGTGGTGTGTGTGTGTGTGTGTGTGTGTGTGTGTGTGTGTGTGTGTGTGTGTGTGTGTGTGTGTGTGTGTGTGTGTGCCAGCGTATCTATTTACATCAATACCTTGATCGATATAGGTATACATACATATCATTTTACGATTCAAAGTCAAACGGCTGAAATGCCTTTGCTCGAGTTACATTATCTGAAATTACATTAAAAAATATGTATAATTTCCCTTCTATCAGATTTACAGCAGTGTAAAGTAAGGGCGGGTGACAACCACCCATATCACTCACCCGCTTCAGCACAAAATTCAGCCACTTGGAAAAAAGCCTCCTCAGTTTTCTTTAAACACATACCCACGTACACGCAAAGCCACAGAAGACTCGATAAAAGCCCATTCAGTGAATTTCTTTTTTTTCAGTTGCTCTCCCTACTTAGTAACGTTAGAGAAAATCCCCACAGTCTCACAGCCCGCGCATTATTCTACATGAAACCCACTAAGTATCAAAATAAAACGCGGGTATGGTTTTGCGTTAAAGTTAATGCCATAGTGTCTCAAGATAGCGTCGAATTATATATGCAATAAATCCTTGGCGTCTCAGGAGCGGGGGTCATTACGCCTGATATACGTGCCTGAGACTTTGCATTGTTCAGACTACAATTTTTCCAACGAGAGATATGATGCACTTTAAAATTGCGCCGAAACTGTATAATTGCATATGATGACGATTTGAAATTTTTCCCAGCAAATGTTCTATTATATGCTGACAAAAGGACCATGGGCTCTCTCTTCTCTATCTCTCCCTCCCTCTCTCTTTACTTATCTCTGGCTCTCTTTCTCTCTTTCATACTCCGTTTACTGTCGCCTCTGTGATGATTTTAGTTGTGTATTCAAAATTTTAAGCAAAAGAAAGTGACTGTTTTTACTAACTGCTCCACAACAAAACACAAAACAAAAACACACACCCACAACACAAAACACACACACACACACAGCACACACACACACACACCACCACACACACACCCCCAACACAATATTATAATATTATATATTTTTATATATATATATAATTATTATGTATATATATGGTGTGTGTGTGTGTGTGTGTGGGTGTGTGTGTGTTTGTTGTGTGTGTTTTGGTGGTGGTTTTTTGGGTGTGTGTGTGTGGTGTGTATGTAATTATAAAATTATAAAATTTATATATATATATATATATAATATATATATTTTTTTTTTTTTTTTTTTTTTTTTTTTAATTAACATATATCATTATCTATTCTTTTCTTTTTTTTCTTTCTCTCTCTCTCTCTCTCTCTCTTAATATTATATTAATATATATATATATATTTGGTGGTGTGGTGGTTTGTGTGTGTGTGTTTTTGGTGTTGTGGTGTGTGTGTGTGTGATGTTGTACTTGTGTTTATATAATAATTTTTTAAAATTTCTATTTTTAGTGGTGTATATATGTGTTTATATAAAATTACATATTTATTATATTATATAAAATTTATATATATTTTTTATATATAAATATATTATTTATATATGTGGGGGTGTGTGTGTGTGGTGTGTTGGGGGAATGTGGTTTGGGGTTGTGGTGTGTGTTGTGTGTGGGGTTTGTGTGTGTGTGGGTTGTGTGGTGTTTGTATGTACATACATATATATATATACCCTATAACAAAAAGGGGAAAACGCCGCGGGGGGCATGGCCGCATACCCTTGCTTCCACCACGAGGACCCTGGGGCGAGTCCCCAGGCGGGCCCCACGGCCCATCCAAATTCCTCGCGACAGGCCCCCGTCGAGTTCCCCAACCATATTCCTGGGACGTCCACGGGTCTCCTCCACCCGGGGTTTGTTCGCGGGGAGACAACCTGAGGGGGGGTCGCCCATAGGAGGCGAGCTGGGGGGGCCATAAGCCGAGTTGGCGATCCCGGATTTTGCAAGTAACGGTCCCCCAGTCTCAGGTGTAACCCCCGGGTTGGACAGGGTCCTCCCAAACTGTCCCCCAGATCCGCAAAGGGGGACTTTTAAAAAAAGGCAAAAGGCAAGATCCAAGGCATGGATAGGTCCGGTTTCGCTTCCCTAAGCAAAAAACTGGAATATCAAGGCCTTGAAGACACGTAGCTTTGGGCCTTCTGATAGGTAACGACTTCCAAAACGCCTTGTTACGAGTTATGGCTCCTGTTTTCCAGACCAAACCCCTCTACTGACTTTCCCGGTCTGACAAACCCCCGAGTATGGACTACGCTACCAAAAGGTTTTAAAACTTTCTGTGACTTAAAAGTCCTCGCCGGGAAAAACATGGGTCGACTGAAAGGTTCCCCTTTAAAAGGCCCCCAAAGTTCCGGGAAACTTGGGCTTGGGCCAGGGGACCTCGGCCCAGGGGGTTCGCCTCATTGCTAAAAGCATCAAGAGCCGCCACAAATGCTCCAAGATCAGATAGGATGGGAAAAATCGCGGCAAAGTCAAAATCCGAACCTTAATATTGCCTAGTGTACTCCCCCGGGTTTGGCTAGTAGTCGCCCTTTTCCGTCCAACAAATGTTTAAAAAATGTGGGGGCAAGGACCAGCCCTTGCCTCACCCCTGAATTAACAGGGAAAAAGGTCGACAATACCCCTCCAACTTTAAGCACTTTCAAACCATTAAGGCTTGCTATCAGGCCAATAATCTGTTCGGAATTCCTCTGAGCTAGGATCTCCCATAGCGTTCCCCATGCACCGAGTCAAAGCCTCGAGGTCGTGTAGGGTGCGAACCCCCCCGACCAAATTCACGCGACGTTCCCCCAATTTCTCGAAGCGAGATCGGTCTTTGTGGGCTTGCCAGGAGTAAAACCAGACTGCCCGGTTCTGGGGCCTCATATGGTTGCGGATTCGTTTCAGAAGAATGTGGGTTTGGAACGTTTCCCCGGTATGTGAGCAGTGTAATGCCCGGGAGTTGCTACTCCCCGATCCCCTTTCCCCCTTCCCGAGAGGGATGACCACCCCCCTCGCAGGTCAGGGGGAATGGGACCCGATGCCAAATGGCAGTCAGGCTGTTGCAGGCCCCGAGCCCTAGGGTTTACCCCCCGCCCTTTAGCAGTTCCAGGGAATCACATATGCCTGCAGCTTTCCCCCCTCTTCGCTTGGAAATCGCCAGCCCAACCCCTTTTTAGGGTAGGAGGGTTCCTCGCTGATGGGTGGGCCCGGGACAGGGACGCGAATCGCTTGCATCCAAGCTAACTGTTTTGGGGGGTCCACCTGGTACAACTGTTCAAAAAACTCAGCCCCAAAGTTCACGAACGTTATATATATATAATATTATAATATAATTAATAGATTATATATATTATAATTTATATATAAATTTATATGTATAAAAGTATATATATAATATAATATTAATAATATATATTATATATAATATATATAGTAAATTATAAGTATATATGTATAAAATTTTGATGTTTTATAATAGTATATAAATGTATAATAAAAATATATAAATATATATATATATAATATATGTTTACGGTGTGTTTTTGGGTCTATACAAAATTATGTGTGTAATGTATATTGGTGTGTGGTGTGTGTGTGTGTGTTTGTGTGTGTGTGTGTGTGGTTGTGTGTGGTTTGTGGTGTGTGTGTGTGTGTGTGGTATAATATTATATTAATATATATATTTTAATAATAATTCATATATATATATATATATTTAACAAAAATATAAAATTTAATATATAATATATTATATATATATTAATATAAAATTTAAAAATATATATATATATATGCAGTACCAATCTGATCTCCCTGTAGGTCCTGTACGGTATATACTATATGCTGTTTATAGTTTTGGATAGATTATTCTCCTTAGTACTTTGAATTTTAATAGATTAGCTAAGTAAAGGTGATTACAGGTCAAATTTCTGGTTCTTTGGAGACTTTGCTCACATTCCTTCATTCCTCACGAGGTGTCACAACTGACATGCGACCTCTAGCACTGTTCCCGGTTTAGCACTGTTTCTTATATGTGCAAATGCGTGTCTAAACCTAGCCCTTCTACCGTACAAATCGAATCAAGGTTGCCTACTGAAGTACCATGAGTGGAGGAAAGGATCTGAGTCAGACGGATTTTTCTGCTATTAAAGGTTATCTCCAGGAAACATCTCTAAGCCAACGGAAAATAGCCAAGAAATTGGGTGTTTCCAAAACTTCACTTGCCAAAGTTAAAAGAAAACTTGATTCTTTGGAAAACTATGATCCCAATCGAAGAGAAAGTGTGGAAGAGTGTGTTTCCTCTTCCAGACAGTACAGAATGTTTGTAAATATTGTTAAAGTTGACCGCTCAACGTCATCCAAGCAACTGGCTAATGAATGGGAGATGAATGAAAGTACCATGGCGTCGTGTAAGCCCTCTACAATCAGAAAAAAGAGTTAAATGAGAGGGGATACTGTACATGCAGGCCAACTAGGGTGCCATGACTAACCGTAAACATGAGGAAGAAATGACTGGGAAAAAGCCCTCAAGGATTGGACTTAAATCTCCCTTTTAACTACATTTCTATGTGATTCAAAGATAATTTAATGAAATTCATATGCATACATTGACCAAATATATGTTAGTTATAAAATATTACATCTAATATAATGTTCATGTTTGGTTCAAAAGCGTGTGTGTGTGTGTGTGTGTGTGTGTGTGTGTGTGTGTGTGTGTGTGTGTGTGTGTGGTGTTGTGTGTGTGTGTGTGTTGTGTGTGTGTGTGTGTGTGTTTGTGGTGGTGTGCATATATCTATATCTATCTATATATATATATATATATATATATATATATATATATATATATATTTATATAATATATATTATATATATTATATATATATTTTTTTTTTTTTTTTTTTTTTTTTTTTTTTTTTTTTTTTTTTCAGGATAGTTTCTCCAAAGAGTCTACGATAGAAACCTGATGGACAGACGAAAATTTGTTAGAGGAACCAGATTAGAGAAGGACCACCCCGACTGCCACAGAGCACAAGTAACATTCCCTTCCAAGATGATGTTGTGGTCTGTGATCTCTTCCATGGGTACTGGAAGATTAGAGATTGTGAAAGGTCATCTAAATCAAGTTAAATATCGTGACATCATTGCTGTACGTCTTCTGACGCAACTTCGTGTGTGGTTCCCAGATAATGACTGCATTTTCATGCATGATGGAGCCCCCTGCCACCCAACCAAAAATGTTAAAACCCATTTGGATAATCATAGTATTAGAGTGCTTGATTTGCCTGAAAACAGTCCAGATATAATTCGTACATGGAAAGCCATGAA
>NC_051389.1:51486887-51499387 GCF_015228065.2 Penaeus monodon
CAGCACAGACCCCTCAGAAAGCGGAATAATACTGGTAGATCCCATGTTGATATCACATTAATCAATACGCGACTGATATAACAGTGAATCCCTTAACTGGTGTACCCTCAAGTGTTCAATTCGCTCGTCTTAATCTCAAACCGGTGGTCGTTGGTCGTTTGATGATTCTGTTGTTTGTGAGTGTAATATGTGTTCACAAAAGCACGTACGCGCGAGCGCGCACACACACGTGTGTGTGTGTGTGTGTGTGTGTGTGTGTGTGTGTGTGTGTGTGTGTGTGTGTGTGTGTGTGTGTGTGTGTGTGTGTGTGTGTGTGTGTGTGTGCGTGCGTGCGTGCGTGCGTGCGTGCGTGCGTGTATAGAGCGAGAGAGAGTGAAATGTAACCTGCCAATGATAATGATACTGAACAGTATGGTAATTTTACATCATATTATCAATGATAATATCGTTAGAAGATGAAGTGAGATTGAGACTGCGTACAGGGCAACCAGAGACCGAATCTATATACAGACAGAACACAGTAAAGGGATAGAAAGCAAGGATATAATGATTGATATGAATGTAAATAACAAGTGATCATAGCTCTCCTGTTGTTCCCGTCTTAGCCTATATCAACTTGCTGCCTCCCTCTCTATTCTCTCCACATTTACCCTGAAGATGGAACTGCAGATATACTTACAATTATGAGCCCTGCGACATATCACTATACAAACGCCAGTCTCTAATCACTCTGGACGCGACGTGGCTCTCGCATAATTCGCAACATGTCAAGGCCTATACCCCGGAAGTCAGCAGTGCTAAGGTAGTGTCGGCATTATTACCCCGGTCTGTGATAATTTCGTTGGCAGAGTCCATCCCCACGAGACAGGCAGTTGGGCGATATCATAGCCGTTGGAACAGTAACAGAGGGAGTGTATGTTGAGACTATACCGCATCTGCATCCCAAGCCAGTCAACATCGTTAACCCAGCCTCGCATGCATAACACTGGGAATGAAACAAGCTCCTCAGGGGGATGAGAGGAGGTTCTCGGGCCAATCAGCATCCGTCATGCAATAGAGGGTGGAGGATGGGCTTCCTACACGTTGTGGGTTTAATCATCCTACAGCACCGCCCATAATTAGATGCGCACAGCCCGACGCTCAGGTATCTTTTTAAGGAGAAGTTGAAAGAATAGTGGATCAAACTCGTTACCAAAAGCTCCCGAACGAATTGAGAATGGGAGAGATATTTCCGGGACGAATGTTGAAATTAACAGCCGTAATTAATCGTCCTTTGCTCTTTCAACCTTGTTACTGGGAGAATAACCAGGCTTTCCAATGTTCCTGCTGCCTCTGCAATGTTCTAACTGCCCTTGTAATATGGACATAGACACATATATCTATCTATATCTATGTCTATCTGTCTATATCTATCTATATATGAGTGTGTGTTCATGAATATTTTCAATATTGTATAGAACGTATCATGTAGAATACATACTTGAATTCGTGTTCAAAATGCATTAGAATTTCCTCATACATTTTTTCAGTCCTATGTTGTGCGTGTATATTGTTCATTTATTTATACTCGTATACATACAGCTATATATAAATCCATACTCACATACACATGTACACATATTTACACATACATCCATACTTACATTTATGTTTTAATATATTTTCATGAAGCCAAATGCTCTGTGTATACTCACATTCAACAGGTAAGCATTAACCGATGTATAAATGCTTGCCAAAGCGTCCTTTGTGAGATCACCCATGTATGCTCTGCGTTACTAATTAAACCAACGTCATGCAGTATCTGTTGTCAGGCAGGTTCTACACACGGCTTGATTAATATCTGCGTATACAGGAATTATCTGAATGAATGATGAAATATATGTATGAGTTACTGTGTTTCATTGGTCACCAGAGCGTTTGCATGTGAAATTCTGTACAAAATTGCATGTGTATTGCTTTTCATCCTATGACATTCTAAGAAAAAAAAATATTCTGTAAGAATGTTAACACTGTCTTCCCTTTACAGAATAAACCTTGCTTTCGGCAGGCAAGGAAACATCATCGAGTTTGCTTTAGAATAATCGGATCCTTAAGAGAATTTGTAGCGATTCCTGTTGCCGCAGTCTCCGAAGTTTAGTGCTGTTGTTGGCCCGCAGCCTGATAGTTCTCCGAGGCCCATATCCGGTGCAGCTGCGACCTCGGCTATTACTGATTTCCGAACGTTACAAGTTCCTGTTCATTTCCCAGCGGCTTTCCTCTACCCCGACATTGCGCAGTATATAACAATAACCTGCACACGTGAACCTGAATGTATGGGTGCGTTACAGGCGGAGTGAAGGCTGAGGGGGAAACATGTAAGCATCCCAGATTAAGCTGCAGGTCCCTCGTCCTCTCCTCGTGGCGGTCCGGGAAAACAAAGTGGTTCTCGAGGCCGGCTTGCAGCGTTGCAATTGGCATGTTGCGTTTAATCTTAGCAAGACAATAGCAGTTGCTCAGTCGCGACCACTTTGCTCGGAGGGAAAGTGGACGAACTTTACGAGGCTTGAGTTTGACATTTATGGAGTCTTAATTTGTACGTTTATTTATGTCTTTACATTTTTGATGGCTTTCTATCTCCTTTCCCCCTGGCTTTCGTTGGTGTTAAGAGAGTGTGGGCGCAGGTATAAATCTAGATATATTTATAAACTTTTTTTTTTTCTTAACAATAATAAATATAAAGGAAAGAGCATGAATAGTTAACCGTAGATAGTATGTGCATGTGTGTCTGTATGTATGTACACACACACACACACACACACACACACACCACACACACACACATATATATATATATATATATATATATATATATATATATATATATATATATATATATGCATGCATATATGTGTGTGTGTGTGTTTGTGTGTGTGTGTGTGTGTCTGTGTCTGTGTGTGTGTGTATGCGTGTGTGTGTGTGTGTGTGTGTATGTATGTGTGTGTGTGCATTTGCCTGTGTGTGTGTGTGTGTGTATGTATGTGTGTGTGTGCATTTGCCTGTCTGTGTGTGTGTGTATGTGTACATACATACAGACACACACACACACACACACACACACACACACACACACACACACACACAAATAATATATATATATATATATATATATATATATATAATATATATATATGCATGCATATATGTTGTGTGTTTGTGGGGTGTGTGTGTGTGTGTGCATGATATTTTGGTGTGTGTGGTGGTGGTGTGTGAGTGTGTGGTGTGTTGTGTGTTTGATTTACCGACAGAGTATCATCTGCGCGGGAGTGTGTCCTGTCCTCCTCCTCTCCTTCCTCTCTCCCTACTCCTCCTCCCTCCTCTCTCTCCTCTCCTCTCTCCTCCTCCTTCCCTCCTCCTCTATCCCCTCCTCCTCCTCCTCCCCCTCCTCCTCCTCCTCCCCCTCCTCCTCCTCCTCCCCCTCCTCCTCCCCTCCTCCTCCCCCTCCTCCTCCCCCTCCCCTCCCCCCCTCCTCCTCCTCCTCCTCCTCCTCTCCCTCAAACGTGTTTTCCTCGCCGCGAAGGAACGAAGAGAGAGGAAGAGCGAGCGGAAGGCAGCAGGAGGAGGAAGGCAGGGAAAGGACGAGACGACGAAAGCTGCTGGATATTGGAAAGCCATTTTTCTGACTGATGGAAAGTCGGGTAATTATTCTGGGCTTGAGGAATGTCATTTGCATCGTGTGTGCTTGATTTTTTTTTTTTTTTTTTTTTTTGACATCTTTTTTTTTTTGGCCATATTTTTTTTTGTCTGTTTGTTCTTTTTTGTTTTTGTTTTCTTTTCTTTCTCTCTCTCTCTCTCTCTCTCTCTCTCTCTTCTTTCTCTCTCTCTCTCTCTGCCGTTTCCTCTATTCGTTTTGGGTCCTTTTTTGGGGGAGAGGGGTATTTTATGATGGCAAATGCTTGTAGTTCGTCTCTCTCTCTCTCTCTCTCTCTCTCTCTCTCTCTCTCTCTCTCTCTCTCTCTCTCTCTCTCTCTCTCTCTCTCTCTCTCTCTCTCTCTGCTTCTCGTTATCAAATGCTCTTGTTACCTTCACTACTTTTATTACTTTCTGTGTTTGTTATCCTGCCAATTTCTGTTTACAGTCGGCCTTTTGCCTGCCTATATTTTTGTCATATTTTCTCTCTCTCTCTCTCTCTCTCTCTCTCTCTCTCTCTCTCTCTCTCTCTCTCTCTCTCTCACTCTCTCTCTCTCATCTCTCTCTCATCTCTCTCTCTCATCTCTCTCATCTCTCTCTCATCTCTCTCTCTCTCTCTCCCTCTCTCTTCCCTTAATCGATCCCTCCTTCCCTCTCCCTCCCTCCTCCCGTCCTTTCCTTCCTCCACCCCTCATTCCCTCCCTCCCTCCACCCCTCCCTCCCTCCACCCCTCCTTCCCTCCCTCCCTCCCTCCTTCCCACCTCTTTTCTACGTCACTCCCGAGACGGAAAATCCATTCGTTTTGTGACCGATGTCGCGGAAGGCCCGGATGTTGGCGAGCGCTTGGGTCGAATCACAGCGAGATTGTGAATTGTCGCGAGCAATAGAGAGAGAGAATGCATGGAGGGTGTGAAGGCGATGGAGAGAATGGAAGGAGAGAATGGAAGGAGATCAAGGGAGGGGGGAGGGAGAGAATGGAGGGTGAAAAGGGCGAGGGAGAGAATGGAAGGAGATCAAGGGAGGAGGGGGAGGGGGGAGGGAGAGAATGGAGGGTGAAAAGGGCGAGGGAGAGAATGGAAAAGAGATTAAAAGTTGAGACAGATTAAAGGAGATTAAAACTTGAGCCAGCGAGGGAGAGAATGAAGGGAGAATAAAAGGCAAAGGGTGTGAAGGCGAGGGAGAAAATAGAAGATGAAAAGGGCAAGGGAGAGAATGAAAGAAGATAGAGGGGGTGGATAGGTGAAAAGCTCAAGGGAGAGAATGAAACGAGACCAAAGGGTGAGAGAACGAGGGAGATAATAAAGGGAGAATGAGAGGTGTGAGGGCGAGAGAGAGAATAAAACCTAAGAGGGTGTGAGAGAGAGAATGAAAGGAAGAGAGAGCGAAGAAAAGAATCAAAGGATAATGAAAAGTGTGAGGGCGAGGTGAGAGAATAAATGGAAAAGGGAGATGATGAAGAGAGAATAACGAGTAAGAGGGTGAGAAAGATGGTAAAAGAAGAATGAAGGGTGAGAGAGCGAGGAAGGGAGAAAAAAAGGAAGAGGGAAAGAATAAAGAAAAAATGAAAATTGAGAGGATTGAAAAAAAAAATCAAAAGCGAAAGAGAGAGAAAGAGAGAACCCGAGGGAACAAAAGGCAAAATAAAAACAAAAAGTGATCAGTCCTTTAAAAGCAGAAAGTGACAAGGCTCTTACGCCCTCCTCCCATTCTTTAAAAAAAAATAATCAAGAATAAAGATGCAAGAAGCAGGAAGCGCTTAAAAATAAGATAAAATAAATGCAAGCAAAATAAAGCGAATAAATGGGTGTAACAAAATAAATAAAGAATAAGGAGGAGCAAAAAGCGAATAAAAGGACGAGAGGCAGAAAACCAAAAAAATAAAGAAAAAAACAAATAAAGGGGTAAAGAAAGAAAGAAAAAATAATGATAATAATAAAATAGAGAATGAGGAGAAAGAAGCTAATAAAAGGATGAAAAAATAAAATAAAGAACAAGGAGATGAAAGAAGAGTCATAGACACACAAAGGCATCATCACGTGAACAACGCGAGGGCGAAGTGGATGCTACCTAAACGAGTGAAACAAACAAACCGGAACGAGATAACAAAAATAGAATAACATTGCGAGGACTCGATGGGATTCCACACAAAAATATGGTCAACAGGACAAGACGCAGATACAAAATATAGAGGCGCAGCATGACGTCAAAGTGTTGAAAACATCTTGTGACAAAGTGACGCCGCGTGATGGACCAACAGAAGCGAAAAAAGACGTCACGAGCGCGAAAACAACAAGCAGTTCTAAGTGATTGCAATATATATCACAACGGACCAGTCTGGGAACAAGGAAAAACTCGGGTTTCAGGTAGAAAGAAGTTTAAAGTGATAAATACAGTGATGAAAATTTGCTGGGACACAGGAAAGTCCTGTTGCGGATATATTCCAAATTAGTGAAAATAAGTTATATTATATTCATGATAACTGTTTAAGGGCGTGGCCGGATGGGCTCTCATGTCGGGAATAAAAGACGCTAAGTGACAGAAAATTAGCGGACTATATTTCGGAGTAGCATCCCGTAGTCATGTCATTTTTGTGGCACATGTTGGTAAGCCCGGTTGAGGTGATTTAGTGCCTTATCTTATTGGAACAGAGTGGACGGGATTGTGCTATGGATTACGTGGATTAAGTAGGATTAGGGATTATTTCTAGATATATGTGTGGCTATATAATGGACCAAGTAATGTATTTGATGAAGTTAATTTTGGAAGTAAGAATTATATAATGAAATAATTATTATTTTAACTTTCATGTTTTAAGAATAATATAATCAGATACATATAGATTTGATTTTTAAGTGTAAGGATATATTACATTAGTTTAGAAAATAAGGAATTAATCATTTACTTTTTAAGAGATCTCAGCTCTACGAAGTGTGGTTTAACAGTGATGGAGATTATTAATATCCAGTGGAGCGTAAGAATAATTTTGTGTTTGCATAATGTATGTATTAGTTAAGTATTTTCTAGAATAAGTGTTTTGCTTGATTTAATTACTGCTTAATGAGATTATTTTAGATTTATAATTGTTTGATTAAGTATAAGATTTTTTTCTGTCCATTATCTTGAAATGCACTCATTTACTCTTTAATGGAGATTAATCTTAATTTTTAACTTAGAAATTGATTAAGGACATTAACTTAGTATTTTAATTGCTTGGTTTAAGTATTTAATTGCCTGGTTTAAGTATCTCACCCTGATTAATTATAATTTCAATTTATTTACTAAATAACAGAAACGTTTATTTATATGATTTCATGCAATTGCATGTGAAAAAGGAAGTCTTTTACTTATTGCATATAATTATTTTAAGAATTGATATTATCTGCTCTAATTTCATAATTAATAACAGCTTGCTTAAGTTGAAAATTATTATTGTTGTTTGCATATTAGCATTTAGAGTAAAGTGGCAAGCTACTTGTTTAAATTAATAGATGGATATTCAAGGCGGTATAGTTATTGTATTTGATTATAATTAACTCAGATGTTGGATAATTGGAATATCAATTTATGTGACTGGCTTTGCATTTTGGCTATCTATCTATCTATCTATCTATATATATATATATATATATATATATATATATATATATATTTTTTTTTTTTTTTTTTTTTTTTTTTTTATAAATAATGTATATTTTTTTTCAAAGGTTAATTAACTTTTACTCATATTTATCTTACCTAATTGATACAATTTTAGTGCGTTAAATCTGTGAGAGAAATATGACCAATATGAACTATAAAGATTATACCAGGCTCTGGAGACATAATATATAATAACTGATGAAAAGGGGCAACAACAGAAGCGAAAAAAGGGTGAAAAACAATAAGTAAAATAAAGAACAAGGAGATGAAAGAAGTGAACAAAATGGTGCAAAAGAAAAAAGAAAATGAAGAAAAGGGAGGAGCAAGAAGCGAATAAAGGAGGCAAGAAGCGCGGGCGAGAGCGCGGAAGAATAATTCTATGGTCTTACTACCCACATTTCACATTCAACTGCAATCGCTCGCTTAGTGATTGTTTAAGATTGATGCCAAGATATTGAAATATACTCAGAACGCATGAAATATATTCATAGCACATGAAGCCTTCTCGTACAAAACCACAACACCTTAGAAAAATTATTGTGTACAGTATATACATCATATGCCTCCTCCTCATCACGCTCACATTCTCATTATTCCCACCACCCATACGTATAAGAAAATAGTATCTAAAAAATGACATAAATCATTACATTGAATACCTTTTCATCTTCATTATCATTACCATCATCTTCATCAGCATCAAAATCAGGTTCTCTTAGATATGGAATTACTTCTGGTGGTAAAAATGTGGAGAATCTTATAGGTCTATCTGCGATATAATGCATGCTCTGTATTAAATATAGTGAATATAATGCATGCACAATAAAAAGTGTTTCCAGGATTCATGGAAATAATAGAAAACGTTTTCAAGTAGAAAGAATATTTTTTAATCACAAACCCCAATATATCCTTCTTTACCAATGCACAACCTACGCAATTTTATACGTGTTGTGCATAACTTAGAGCACACGTAAGCTAACACTGCCTCTTACCTCGAGATATTAAAGCACTTTATGGCCGAATTCAGAAACAGAAGACAGTGGCGGCTTGACTGTAAACAAAGTGGTGCAGCTCAAAGGTCTTTTTTTTTTTGGGGGGGGGGGCAGCGACGGGAAGGAAGCTTTTCTCTGCTGCCCTTGGAGTTCTGTATTTATTCTTTTTTTCTCTCTCTTTCTCTTGGTTTTCGTTTCTAGTTTTTCTTTTCTCTTGATTTTCTCTTACTTTTGTTTTTTTTTGTTTTTTTCTTTGTTTTTCTTTCTAGTTTTTCTTTTCTCTTGATTTTCTCTTACTTTTGTCTGTTTTTTTCTTTGTTTTTCTTTTTTGAATTTCTCTTACTTTTGTCTATTTTTCTTTGTTTTTCTTTCTAGTTTTCTTTTCTCTTACTTTTGTTTTATTTTTATTTTCTTTGTTTTTCCTTTCTTTTCTTCGCTTTACTGTTTACTCTCTCTCTCTCTCTCTCTCTCTCTCTCTCTCTCTCTCTCTCTCTCTCTCTCTCTCTCTCTCTCTCTCTCTCTAGCATGACTGTATATGACTTTATATCATAAAGTCATATATATGTGTGTATGTATGTGTGTGTGTGTGTGTGTGTGTGTGTGTGTGTGTGTGTGTGTGTGTGTGTGTGTGTGTGTGTGTGTGTGTAATGTCATTAGTAGCATATATTCATATTACTAATGACATTACTTGCTACAACGATATTAATGGTTTGTATATGTTCCTGTGAATGATTACGATTCCACATAGCCGGCTCAGAAATTCCGTTAGAAATCTCAATAAAAGACTTAAGAAACAAACAGGCCAATAAGTCCTAAAATACAATAATTGACCCAGAAACACAGCGGGGGCAAAATCGTACAAGAAAAACAAATAATAACCTTTTCCATACTGTACCATTATTTTTCCTTTTCTTTTCCTTTCTTCCTAGTGGTTTCTTTACACAGGTGCTTTGTCTGCATCCCCATAACTGTAAGAAAAAAATTATGGTTGATAATAAACTAAGTCTGCCTCATTGGTTATTCATCATCACTCAAACTGTTTCCCCACGAGCACGACATACCAACACGAAGTCACTGTTATACCACGTTTCCGCAAACTATCACCCTTAATTTTTACTATACACATCCCTTACGCAAGATTTCTCACCCTTTCTCCCCTTGACACGCGAAATCACACGATGAGGGAGACTGAACGGGGTCTGTGTTGCTGAACCCAGTAATCACACCTTCCATCACATCTCACTGGGTATTAGGCAAGGGAGTGATCGTACTCATGTACAGGATATATATATATATATATATATATATATATATATATATATATATATATATATATATATATATATATGCATGCATACATACGTACATACATACATACATACATACATACATTCATACATACATACATACATACATACATACATACATACATACATATATACACACTTACATACATAAACACACACACACACACACACACACACACACACACACACACACACACACACACACACACATCATTATCATTATCATTATCATCATCATCATCATTATTATCACTGACATTATCATCATTACTATTATCATCATTATTTTACTATTACTACTATCACCGTTGATTATTATCATTATTATCAGTATCATCAGTATTATCAGTATTTTCATTATCATTATGATTATTATTATCATTATGATTATTATCATATTATGATCATCATTATGATTATTTCATTGTCATTATTATGATTATCATCTTCATCATATTATTATTGTTACTGCTACTACAATTATCGTTATGATTATTATTATCATTAACATTATATCATTATTTTCATTATGATTATGATCATTATGATTATTGTCATCATTATGATCATTATGCTAATTATTATCATTGTCATCATTATGATTATTATTAATATTATAATCATGGTGACTGTTTTTCCTATCATTATTATCATTGTAATGACTTCTACTTTTCTACTACTACATCACTATTTCTTCTACTACTTCTACCACTACCACTACTACTACTACTACTACTACTACTACTACTGCTACCACTACTACTAATACTACTACCACTATTACTACTGCTACTAAAGTAGGATAATAGTAATAATATATCAACAAAATATTCATGGAGCGATGACCTCTATCAATGTCCAAAAATTCAGTTGCAAAATGCATAAAATTCTCGCAATATTTTGAAAAGAAAATAGATTCCCAAGTAAATCCGTCTTGTGTTACAATTCAAGCTGGCGATGAGTTTTTTAAATCGTATCCTACATTTCTACTAGCTTACCAGCAAAATCCAAATCATTAACCTACTAGGCTGTGATTAATAAGTTTTCATCACCGTTTGTAATTTTTTTCGCACGATTCCACCGACTAATAAGCCAATAACCAACGCCAGAAACCAACCATTCAGAAACAACAAACAATTAATCATTAGCAATAACAAGCACTTACAAAAAGAGAGAGAAAACAGGTTATATATACGTTTCCACTTGAATTCCTAGGTCTAGGAAGGGTCCACAAGCACACGTTGCCTCACCATGACACACGCTGTCACTGGCCATAAAAAGCTGATAATAGCGTGATCACTGGGTGATCTCCAGGCAGGACTAATGTGAAGTGTGGACGGTGTCGACAGGATGGACACTGATGTAAAAGGAATTAGAAGATGGGAGCGGGGTTGGGTGTGGTAGTGATTATCATATGGTTTATTGTGTTATTCCCTGTGTTTTTAATGTTTTGTGTGTGTGTGTGTGTGTGTGTGTGTGTGTGTGTGTGTGTGTGTGTGTGTGTGTGTGTGTGTGTGTGTGTGTGTTTTAGTGTGTGAATATATCAAAATAAAATTTTTAGCCAGTATAATTCTTTTTTATTTTTTGCAATGTGGATTAAAGTCTTCAAACTCAGGAACTGGGAAGAGGTTATGTAACGTTTGATGTACGTTGTTGCAATGCTCCAGAGACACTAAAAGTTTATTCGAAAATATTGCACGTGAAGCAACATACGTCAAAGGACTACCATGGAGAAGTAAATACACATAGTATAAGTTTTGTAATAAAAATGATAATAAAAATATTGGTAATAATGATGATAATAGTAATAATGATAATAAAAACATTAATGAAAATACTATTCATGATTATGATAAGATGATCACAACAACAATAATAACAGTAATATTTTTCAAAACATAGGAAACTTGCAAACAAATCAGGAATAACACAACATTGGTATAGAGAGCCAAGATAAAGCACTGACTGACTCTTTCCGTACCCACCCGGTTTGGAAAACAAACTGACTGCGGGGACATAAACAAGACATGGACCTGTGGAGACGTGTGGTAGTAAAGATTGAATTGGTTCCGCATAATATATCGCCATATCCAGTTCATCTTTGTTTATCTTTCTGTAAGCCGAGATTGATTGCAGTATACAGAGAGAGATGGTTACTGTGTGTGTGTGTGTGTGTGTGTGTGTGTGTGTGTGTGTGTGTGTGCGTTTGTGTGTGTGTGTGTTTTGTGTGTGTGTGTGTGTGTGTGTGTGGTGTGGTTGTGTGGTGTGTATGTTTTGTTGTGTGTTGTGTGTGTGGTTTTGTTGTTGTAGTGTGTGTGTGTGTGTGTGTGTGTGTGTGTGTGTGTGTGTGTGTGTGTTTCCCGCCTATCTGTCTGTCTGCCTGTCTGTACGTATGTGTCCCAAACTACCCCCGTGTCATCCTTTGTTTTCCCTTCCCTATCATTCTTCCTTCGGTATTGTTTGCCATCCCCCCTCATTATAATAGGAACCGTTTTCAAATGTCTGCAAATGTTAGACAGGCAGTTGGGACGCCAGACGAAAAGCGTACCCTGGATGAATGGGCATTGTTTATCCGAACGACTGGAGATCACAGAGATAGAAGATGGCGGAATAAATCTGGTCTTACTCTCAAAATATGATCATTGAAAGGTGAAATCCCGGTGAAATGTTGGTTCCATAATCAAGTGGACGCAGGAGCCATATGTTAAGAGGAATGTGCGTACTGTATTGTGTATTGTGCCGTTTCTTTTCCGTCTCGACTTTGACCCCAGCAGCTGATGCCAGTACTCATTCAACAACGGAGTTAACTGGGGGGAGGGGGGGGAGTCAGCGAAACCTGAGACCTTTCTGTTGCAAAGCTAATGTTGTAGCATTGTGTTATATATCCTTTGTAGTT
>NC_051389.1:51511887-51516887 GCF_015228065.2 Penaeus monodon
TGATGATGATGATGATGATGATGATGATGATGATGATGATGATGATGATGACGATGATGATGATAATGATAGTGATAATGATAATAATAATATCAATAATATTAATATCAATAATAATAATATCAATAGTAAAAATATCAATAATAACAATATCAATAATAATAATAATAATAATAATAATAATAATAATGATAATAATAATAATAATAATAATAATAATAATAATAATAATAATAATAATAACAATAATAACAATAATAATAATAATAATAGTAATAATAATAATGACAGCAATAATGATTTTAATAGAGCAGGGCATGCCCTGAAGAAGCAATACGGCGAAAAGGCCTTCGGCATATCCGTATATTTTCTTTTCTTGTTCTTCCCTTCGTTGTTCTGTTTGCAAAATAGTTCATGTCTCTTCTCACATACCTTTGAAGTTAAGATCTCCCCACGTGTACTTTTTTTTTTAAATATTCACTCTCACACACTTTATTCCTTTATTCCCGACACAAACCAACCAGAAAATATGAAATCGAGTCAGTCAAAGGATATTTGCTTGGGCCAAAAAATATCATTGCAACCCCCAGCGAAAATATTAGGGTCAGTTACGCGTTCCCAGAGCCGTTCCCAGTTGAAAATATCCTTATCAAAAACTGAAATCCTCTTATGTATTTATAATGTGACATTTAAATACATCAACCGAATTTTCATTTGTGCCACATCGGCTTTTGGAGAATAATTACTAGAAATTATTATTTTTTTTTCGGAGACTTGAGTTACCAGAAAGAGAGTATTGGAACACCAACAACGGTGAGAGTTAACATTGTTTCCTGCGAACTTGTCTACCATTTTGGGTGACGATGATTGACTTCAGCGCCGAACTGAAAACATCACTTGTATTTTTATGAAGGTAAGACAGATAAAAACAGTTTCTTACGTGTATTAATGTACATATCAAGGCCCAGGGAAGTGGAGGTGGTACCATCCAGTGGCAACATGACGTGTGAAGGAAACTTACTGCGTGAATTGTAATTCAGGTGTTAACTAGAAACATTCAGATATGTATTTCATTACATATATTTAATAGAAAAATCGTACAGATTTTTATATCATTAGGCTTTGTTAACTAATAATAAGTTTAATTATAGTTTGACAGTCATGTTAAGAAGTTTTATATACCTTTTGGTTTAACTAAGCTGTCAACTCAGTATTACCAAAATGCTCAGTTATTTACAACCAGTTAATTCTTTAAATGAGTTGGACGGGTAATTGTTCAAAGGACTACAAAGAGAGAAACCGTATTTCACATGCTTGCAAAGGTCAACAAATGTCTGCAATTCATATCTGACAATTCAGAGCTTGGTCCAGGCCAAAAATTTTAAAATTTCTTTGTTTCTGCCAGAAAACTATGACATACTATGCCATTGTTTGACTACAAGAACAAGATATTCACAGGCCTTAATAAGTGGCAACAGCCTTACTCTGTGCAAAATATTTTTTTCAAACCAAATAGTATTATCTTCATGATCATTAACTTAGGGTTTCCCAATCTCTGCATCTTTCTACTAATAATGGCTATCTTTTAAGAGAATGGCTATCCTTGTCGGAAATACTTACAGATTCCAATCCTGTCTCTAGCAAATAAAAGAGAGAAAGGGCACAACACGGCACATGAAAAAAAGTACCATTGAAAATGCATTCGGCGTGCTGAAAAGGCGCTTTGCATGTCTTGGACAACCACTTCGTGCAAAATTAGAAACCTCAAAGAGACCAATTATGGCTCATGCAGGGTTGCATAATTTAGCAACTACTGAGAAGATTCCTATTCCAGATGAAGAAAACAGATGAACCGGAACAAAATGAAGTACAGTATGAAATTAATGACAATCAAACTCGCCTGGGATATGATGTCAGAAATCATGTATGATGGGACAGTTTTGACACTTTTTTTTTCATTAATGATTGCCTGGATATATCTCTAATACTATGTATTTAGATTTGTCAAATATATATTAGTAGTGTCTTGAAGGATATTTTTTTATTTATTGATGATGATATCAATGTGTATTTTAATATTGTGCTGTCCTTATCCTTGCCCTGCCCTGCCCTGCCTCATCCTACAAAGAATCTATCTCTCCTACCTTGCCTTATCTTACCCTCCCCTACCCTGACCTGTCCTGCTCTGCCTGCCCAGTCCTGCCCGACCTTACCTGTCCACACGGAAGACATATTTACGCTAAAAAAAATAAAATGAAAAGCCTTTGGGTTCAGGCAGGTAAAAAACGCCCTCGGGAAACTCAGCCATTTCCACGACCCACAAAAAAATGATAGGCAGGAGTTAGAGTTATTAATAACGATACGCTACCACTTTTTTGTCTTTGTTTGAGTTGAGATTTTTTATTTCTTTTAGTTACTGTAGTCATCTCCCCCCCAAAAAAGATATATATATATATATATATATATATATATATATATATATATATATATATATATACACAGTTCTCCGTTTTTTCTCTTCAGTTGATTTTAAAGAAGTGGGAATACTGTATAAACCATATGAAGTGGAATTAAGAATATAGATTGCGCATGTCTAATGACGAAGCAGTGTTACTCAATAAAGGATAAATCCTTAGAAGCGTGATTGTAATCCATATTTGTCTATATAACATTTACATATATGTATACACGCATACCCGGACTCACATCCCGTCAGAGACTCACACACACATCCACTCCACCTCATTAAGGCTCACGTTTATACATAGACAAGTCATAAATATGTACGAACCCAAGCTCTAACTTGATTACAGATAAGGGACACTACGTGCTTACACATGAAAGTCAATATAAAGCTGTATTTGTGGTAAATGTACACATCGGAGATAAAACGACCACTGCTATCATATTTTCAAATGATCCTTTATAGAAGTTTGCAGTTTGTTTGCTGTAATTTAGTTTCTACTGCATAGAAATGTAATATCTTATTCACTGAATATTTTCTCGAATCAAATTATTAGATTAATTTTTGGCAACTTACCTTGTGTACCTGTGTGTTTGTATGTGTGTGTGTGTGTGTGTGTGTGTGTGTGTGTGTGTGTGTATGCATGTGTGTGTGTTTTGTATGTGTGTGTGTGCGTGTGTGTGTGTGCGAACATGTAGGGATAGACGGCAGTCGTCGAAGTGATAGGGCAGGATGGCAGACTTCAGGAAACGACTTCAAGATACGGGAAGCGAGAACACATTCCGCTGCAGAAAAGCCGCTGATTAGGCTGAGAAAAGGCCGATTGGTGATCAGATTTCCCACAGCCTGCGGGCGTGGACATCATGGAAGGAGAGAGAATACGGGCGCCAGATGACCATGTATTTTTATCTTTTTTATACATGGAAAGAATTTTGACAAGATTATGGTGAGAGTCAGAAAGGACAAGAGCTGAATCAGGTTATGAGGAGGGTCAACCTCAAAGAGTCTAGGGATAACCTTTACTTACTAACAACGATAAGGTCATTCAAGAATTCCTCTTTGACCTTGACCCTCCTCCAGTGTGTGTGTGTGTCTATCTCTCTATCTATCTATCTATCTATCTATATATATATATATATATATATATATATATATATATATATATGTGTGTGTGTGTGTGTGTGTGTATCTATCTACATATATATATATACATATATATATATATATATATATATATATATATATATATATATATATATATATATATCTTATATATATGTATATATATATATATATATATATATATATATATATATATATATATACATATGTCTGAGTGTGTGTGTGTGTGTGTGTGTGTGTGTGTGTGTGTGTGTGTGTGTGTGTGTGTGATTTTTATGTATATTTTTATATATATATATATATATATATATATATATATATATATATATATATATACACACGAGTATATATACGTAGGGAGATAGAGAGATTCAATAAAGGATAATAAATAAGTCGTAATTCCTATGCTAATCAACACCCGGTCTTGACACGTATACCGTTAATACACTTCCTGCAAATGGCCTAAATTAAATGTAACAATGAAATAAAAAATTCCAGACGTACGATTTATTTCCCTTTCTTATTGTGACTTTTCCTTATCATCTTTGTGTACACATTACTGTGTTTGTATATATATGTGTGTGTGTGTGTGTGTATACTAATATATACATATATATATATATATATATATATATATATATATATATATATATATATATATATATATATATATGTACATATATATATACATATATATATATATGTGTTTGTTTGTTGTGTGTTTTTATGTGTGTTGTTGTGTGTGTGTGTGTGTGTGTGTGTGACCATTTAAGCCTATGTTTGTTTGTAATCATCTAAAGTTGTATTATCTAAAATGTGATCTAGTGGTCCATTCATCACGACAGTAATGATGTTCTTTATTTTTGCCAATAACTAGAAAACCATACAGTGAATTCAGCCCATTTTACTTATTATCAGAAATACCAAACTTTTGAGGCCGATACTCTCATAACGAACATACATACATAACGAATCCAAAATCTCTCTTCTATTGTCAATTCCCGGTTCGACTTGTTATAATTTATATCCTCAGCTTCGTCTTTTGTAAGTATTTCTGGTTAACTTCGGTCGTTTTTCCTGATAGCGTTTTATGTATTTAGTAACTTTTCATATACAATATTTCTATTTATCTATCTATCTGTCTATATCTCTCATTTGTGTGCGTATGTGCGTGTGTATGTGGGTGCGTGTGTATGTGTGTGTGTGTGTGTGTGTGTGTGTGTGTGTGTGTGTGTGTGTGTGTGTGTGTGTGCGTGCGTGCGCGCGCGCGCTATGCGTGCGTGTGTGTTAGTATGCATATGCCCTATATCATATGCTTCCTTCCCCATTAATCTGGCTCCCCTTTGCATCATGATTCCTGGTTTCCTCATGTCATCCAGCAGAGTAAAGTTGTTGGAAAATCGTCCCTAAATCG
>NC_051389.1:51521887-51524387 GCF_015228065.2 Penaeus monodon
AATCATAATAATCATAACGAAAATAATAACAAAATATTGATAATGATTGTAATGATGATAACAATAATAATGGTGATTAATGATAATGATAATAATAATTATTATTATTATTATTATTATTATTATTATTATTATTATTATTATTATAATGATAATAATAATAATATTAATAATAGTAATAATAATAATAATAATAACAATAACAATTAAAGTAATATTAATATTGTTAATAATAATAGCAATTGCAATGATAATTATGATAATAATACCAATGATAATTATAAAAATAATTGTAATGATAATAATAATAGTAATAATGATAATAATAATATCAATAATAATAACAATAATAATAATAATAATAATAATAATAATAATGATTAATGATAATCAATAATTATTATTATCACCATCATTATTAAAATCATTATCATTAATATTATTGTCGTTGTTCTTATTATCATTTTATCTTTGTCATTATCATTATCATTATTTTTATCATTATTATCATAATTATTATTAATTATTATAATAGTACTAATATAAAGAATAAAAATTATTATTATTATGCTACTAATGATAACAACAATAATGTCAATATTAATAACAACAGTAATAATAATAGCAGTATTAGTAATAATAATATTAAACAATAACAATATTAATAAGAATGATGATAATATTGTTGATTATGATAATACTAAAAATAGTAATAATACTTGTTATGATAGTAACAATAATAATAATGATGACGGTGATAATGATGATGATAGCAAACGTCATAATAATAATAGTAATAATAATAATACCATATCTATATATATTTAGGTAGCATATTCGACTACTAGGAACTAACATCACGGACGCACAGTGGCTCGCAGCGACTTCAGTGCCTGAGCTGATATTTGTTTTCATTGGTACAGGTTTAGCAAATATGAAGAAAAACAAGCATCAGTACACGTGATGTGTTGCGTTAGTATTCTAATGATAATAGTATTCATAATGATTACTATGATAACGACAATGACAATAATTAATAGATAGAAAATAATACTAATGATGATGATAACGATGATAATAGCTGCGATCAAATGATATATGCGTATATGCTGAAAATGGGACCCACAAGGTCATGTTATTTATGTTGTTTTAAGACCAATAAGAAATCCAATGAATAACAATAAGTGGTTTCAGTTTGTCTTTTTAGCAATATCTATGATCGAATATATTATGTAGGAGAGTTGTCATCTAACATAATTGATGTAATATGATGTGTTACATGCAACGAGGACCTGAAGTAATAATGGGAGTAATGATGACAAGGATAAGAGTAAGAGTGACAAATATATGAGTGATGATGGTTACCTAAAGATATATCAGCGATAGTAATCATTGTAATCATAATAGAAATTATAAGACTAGTGAAAGGCTAGTGATACTAATCATCATCATAATAATAACAGTAATTATAATGATGGCGATAATGATATGTGCAATAACAGTACCAATAATAAGTACAGTTCTTATTACAATCATTATCACTATTATTATTATAATGTTGATGGAGAAAACAAATAAAAGTAGCTGAATAGAGGTAAGGAAATAAAGTATGAATTCGCCAAAACGCTTCAGAGAGGGGAAAATGAGATCTCCTTTGCGACTGTGGCAGCGCTCGCCTCATAAGAGCCTGAGTTCAGATGAAGGAGGAGAACACACACAAGGTAATTCCGTCAGTTCTGGTAATTTAGGAAGTTAGGGATTCGCGCCCCTCAGGAAGCTGCGCTGTAAAGATGGGGAATTTAACTTCATCTTCTGTTTTCATTCCTCTAACGCCCTGATGTACAGTCAAGCCTCTAGCCTCTACTGCCTGCCCATTGTCCTAAATACAGTGCATTTAAGCTGATATAAGAGAACGAGCTCTAGCTGGTGTTTGCTCCTACGCCATATATTGGACTGCTCGTAAATTCGGTAACATGTGGGAGAGCCGAGTAAACATTCCAGGCTAATGAGTTTCAACAGTTTAATGACCTGCAGACACAACGCAGGTACTTCACCAGCGCCGGACCTGTGTGTGCTTGCAGTGCCATCACGGGGCCCAGCGTCTCAACACACGGTGAGGTCGTCACATGAATTAGACGTTGTTTTGTGAATGTGCTGACATAATGGTATTTACTGCAGTGTTCTTCGTTTAATATCAGAAATATAGGCTTCAATATATGAATAATAAATATATATTATATGTGTGTGTGTGTGTGTGTGTGAATATGCACACGAGTATGTATATATCTGTATAATGTCTGTGTGTGTGCCCACGTGCGCACACTCTGCTGATATTGCCAGGAAAATGACCCTTGTTATTTCATGTAAACCGGTCTTCCTGTTTCCAGGCGAAGGTGGGCTCGACTAAAAATAACATGTCTCACATGGAAAAACGCCTTTATGCTCTGCAGAAGCTGCTTTTATGCCTGGCTGTCGTCTGCGTATTCGGTACGTAGGTAGA
>NC_051389.1:51531887-51536887 GCF_015228065.2 Penaeus monodon
GTCTGTGACGCTTCTCTCTAGCGCCTCGTAGGAAATATATATATATATATATATATATATATATATATATATATATATATATATATATATATAGATTTTATATTTTAGTAATGTCTCTTATAAGTTTTCATTAAACTATTCGAAATCGCAAATCTTAAGAGAATCACCCTCCCACCGACTGTTATGCCACTGTTGTAATACACGGTGAAATGTTATTAAATGTCATAGTTCACTGAAGGTGCTCTTGACTGGTGTAATATTAATGCTTAAGTACATGGTAAAGTGTGTCTGTTATTATTATTATCTTTATAATTAAGGTTATTATTATTATCATAACTGTTATATTTATCATCATTATTATTATTCATTATGATTATTATTGTAATTATCATCATATTATTATTATCATTATCATTATTATTATTATTACTATTATCATTATTATTACTTCTATTGCTGCTACCAGTGTTACTGCTACAACTACTATTGCTGTTCTTACCATTAGTATCAGTAGTTGTCGTAGTAGTAAAGGCAATAGTCTATTGTTATTATATTTCTTATCACTGTTACTATTATTGTTAACATTGTTGTTGTTGTTATTGTTGTCGTTGTTGTCATATTATTGTCATTATTATTATCATTGCTATCATTTTATGAATACTATTGCCATTATTGTTATCCTTATTATTATTGTTATTGCCACTATCATTTTCATAATTATTTTTATTATGGTGCTATTATCATTATCATCTCTGCCATAGCTAGTAGTGGTACCAGTAATCGTACTTCTGTTTTTTTATTACTATTACTAGTGTTATCATCATTATCACATCATTATTACATTTACCTTTATTGTTAATTTTACTATCATTATTGATATTTTCGTTGTCATTTATTGTCGTTGTTATCACTATCATTATTATCATGATTATAAGCAATATCTCCATAACATGTAATCTATAAATTAAAATAATTAAGTTAAAACGTGTGAAAAAAAATTATTATCTGGCTTCAGCATATTGACTTACATTTATCTAGAAAAAGGAAAAGAATGATTAAGAATTTGGCGAAGTTTTAATGCTATGTCAACTTCTAGGACGGCAGATGACTTCAGACGTATTATTAAACCATGAAATTGGGTGAACGTTGGTCATTTCTAATAGCCAGAAAGTGTAGGTTTTATCCCCGTGTCGACATGTTTAAAGAAGCACTTGGCAACACTGTTCTCTTGCCACTGTCCATGTTACTGTTATTCTGTTTCTCTCTCTCTCTCTCTCTCTCTCTCTCTCTCTCTCTCTCTCTCTCTCTCTCTCTCTCTCTCTCTCTCTCTCTCTCTCTCTCTTTCTCTCTCTTTCTCTCTTCCTGTGACCGCCTCCCTATTTTTCTCACGCAAGCAGGGATACTAATGACACCATAAACTTCATCGTCGTAAACTTTTTCACCATAAGCTTCATTACCGTAAGTTTAGTAGCTGTAAGGTGAATCACCGTAAGCTTGATTACGATATACTTAATCACCGTAAGCTTAATCGCAATCATAATCATCATAGACTTTTTCCCGTAACTTTAATCACCATAAACTTAAATCACCATAATCTTACTCACCATAAGCTTAATCACCATAAACTTAAATCACCATAATCTTACTCGCCATAAGCTTAATCACCATAAACTTTAATCACCATAATCTTACTCACCATAAACTTTAAATCACCATAAGCTTAATCACCATAACTTAAATCACCATAAACTTAAATCACCATAAGCTTAATCACCATAAACTTAAATCACCATAATCTTACTCGCCATAAGCTTAAATCACCATAATCTTACTCACCATAAGCTTAATCACCATAAACTTAAATCACCATAAGCTTAATTACCATAAGCTTATTTCCCAGCATCCTGGAGGTCGAGGTTGAGGAAGAAGACTTATGTTATCCCCGAAGACAGCATAGGTACGTCGTTACAACAGGGGAGGCAATCAACTACTATGATGCCCTCAGTTACTGCAACACGTACGGAGGCGAGTTAGTCAATGCATCTGACCCTCGGGCCTTGAATGAGCTTCGAAAGGTGTGTGTTATTTGTGTGATTGCATTCGATGGTGTGTTGTGAATATTATGGCAGTATTGTTGTTGTTGTTGTTGTTGTTGTTGATCTCTCTCTCTCTCTCTCTCTCTCTCTCTCTCTCTCTCTCTCTCTCTCTCTCTCTCTCTCTCTCTCTCTCTCTCTCTCTCTCTCTCTCTCTCTCGCTTTGTAAATCAAGTGAAAAATAATATTTGCAATTAATATTTGTTATCTAATAATGTTCTACAGCTTATTTATACACATGAATAACTTTACTAAAGATATATGTAATATTCATATAACATGCTAGCAATTACACGAACAAATATATACTTATATAAAATAAACAAATAAATAAATAAATAAATAAAATGATTTTTAAAAAATCAGATTCTCTAAAGCCACACCAAAAACATGCATGCCATTCTCTCCCCTCCCCCCCCCCCACACACACACAAAATATAGGTACTGATCGAAAACGAAATGCAATTGATCTCTGCCTGGTGCAAATCGGAGGGTAACGCTTGCTCGGTCGTGGTAATGGATGCAAGTTTTACGAAGGTCATCCGCACTACTTGCGATGACGAAATATTCACCTTTGCTTGCAAGGTCAGTTTTCCCTCATCGTTTTAACATCTGTAATGTTTGTTTTCTTACTTGTGAGTGGAAGGGTAAAGTTTCATTTCCTATTAAGCGAACTAGTCAATAGGAAAGAGTCTACTGTGGGTGTCTATTCATTTAGCAGTGTTATTAGTACCTGAAAATGTACAGCAGGGGCAAAATAATATCCCAGCATCCAGGAAAATCCCTATAAGTAATGAAAGAAAAATGGATATTGCAAAAACGTGTCTCAGTCGAGGTTTGTTTTTCAGTGTTTAGATCCTCTTCAACCGTAGCTAAGTTTCGTGTTACCGTCAACCTGTTGGCCTTTTAATTCACGTATGGAATAAGTCACTAAAGAAAGGCGCTGGTAGATATGCAAATAAGCAAATATGAATGAAAAATAATAAGTAGTCTCATCTGAAAGACAAATCAAAAAGATATCCTACAGGAAAGGAAAGGAAAAACGACAAATATCCACGGTTTGTTTACAGTCAGTTTCCCTGTCGTCTTCAAGATCTAATTTTACAATTCCTTCCAGAAGGAATAAAGGACAAAAGACACGCTTTCTTATGCCAGCTCTCCATTATTGTTATGAAATTCCCTTGTAAGTTTTAGGTGGCTGCGAATACTCCAATTCCAAGCAAAATTACCAGCCTCTTTCCTAATACCTAACTTGCTTGTCTATCTTAGTATCTTATTAGTATTCGTATACTAATAGTAGTATCTCATTCCAATAAGTATCTTATTAGTATTAGTCTTATTAGTAATCTAATAGTATAACTTATTCACATAAGTATCAGTATTAGTATTGGTTTATTAGTAGGGTCTTATTCAAATTAGTATATTATTACCTTTAGTATTAGTACTTATTAGTATCTTTCCTTTATATTAGTACCTTATTATCTTATTACCTTTAGTATTAGTACCTTATTAGTATCTTATCAGAAATAGTATTAGTTCCTTACGAGTATCTTATAAGTAGCAACATTTTCATATCTCCAAGGTCATCAGACATAAATTCCTTGAGTACCCATCTATCTACCATCCATTACCTCCCCTCTTTCAGGTCCCGAAGACCCTATCCTTCAGACTCTTAAATGACGAAGACGAAGACCCTGACACAAGCTTCTTCTTGCTTCCTCGAGATGGATTCCCGAGGTTCGTCTCTCTCTCGGGGCGCCAGATCCTTGTGAACGAGACCTACGCTCTGCTCGTCGACAGCGAGAACGTGACGGAAGCGGTGACGTTGAATAATGGTCCGCAACTTGTAGGGCGTCGACAGTGGGAGATCGAACGTGCGAAAAGGAATATGACTCTCACGGCTTTCAAGGAGGTTGGTTATGTCGCGGGGAAAGGCGGTGATGATTGCTGGCTGGTTGCTAGATTTGGTTTTTTTTTATGGGGTTGTGATGAGTTTGTTTGTTTGTTTGTGATTATCGTGGTCGTTGTCTTCGTCGTTAGCACTATCGTTATCATCATCTGGATTATCGCCACCACCACCAATCTCTCCACAATCACCATCATTATTATCATCATAATCACTATCACCACCGCCATCACAGTTACCATAATTATCATCACAGTCACCACCCTCACAATCATCATCACCATCACCACCATCACAGTCACAACAAACAATCATCCTCACCATCACCACCATCACAGTCACCACACTCACAATCACCATCATCACCATCATCATCGCCCTTGCCATCAAATTAACCACACAAAAAATCCAAATTTGTATAATATGTACACAGGATAACAATAGCCCTTACGTCTCCATTAAGATATCCTCTTTGCCGTTGCTATTGTGACGGCATTTGTCATATAAGCATCTTAATACAATTGCAGTAATAGAAGTAATAGTAGGCGTAGTAGTAGTAGTAGTAGTAGTAGTAGTAGTAGTAGTGGTAGTGGTAGTAGTAGTAGTAGTAGTAGTAGTAGTAGTAGTAGTGGTAGTGGTAGTGGTAGTAGCAGTAGTAGTAGTAGGGAGAGGAGGAGTAATTGTAGTAGGGATAGTGGTAGTAGTAGCTGTAGTAGTAAAAGTAGTAACATAAGTAGTAATAATAGAATAGTAGTAGCAGTAGTGGTAGTAGTAGTAGTTGTTGTAGTAGTGTTAATAGCAGAAACAACAGTAGTGGTAGTAGTAATATCTGCAATAGAGTAATTGTCATACCTGCAGATTAACAGTAGTAGTAGTAGTAATAGCAGCAGTATTAGCAGTAGTAGTAGTAGTAGTCATACCTGCAGTAGTAGTAGTAACGGTGGCGGTAGTAGAGGCAGAAGTGGAAATAGCAATTTGCACAAGTGCCCATATCAACAACC
>NC_051389.1:51541887-51561887 GCF_015228065.2 Penaeus monodon
ATATATATATATATATATATATATATATATATATATATATATATATATATATATATATATATATATATATGTATATGTATATATTATATATCAATATATATATATATATATATATATATATATATATATATATATATATATATATATATATATATATATCGTCGAGGTAATAAAATCGCGAAGACGCTAACACAGATCGTTCAGAAGCACCATAAAAAGTACATTAAACGATGTCCAACCGAAGAGAAAGCCATCACAAGCATGAGATAAACAGACCAACACCTCAGGCACAAATTCACGACCTTTTGATGCCAGAATACTCGGCGCATATGTTGGCCATGATGCCAGGAATGCGACCATCGTATACCTCAAGCGCGTCATGCTAGCCTGCATACGGCATTATCATATAATTATTTCCCGGCGCTGGAAAACACTGCAGGACGTACCCTCGTGTTGAGTGATACATATTCATGATACTGGCTATTACTCAGAAATTTGGAACATATTGTATAATAAGCGCAGCAATTAAGGCTTCGGAAGATGTGAGTTAACGGTGTTGAATATTAATAACATGCAAAGCAGTTTAGGTGAGGATTATTTTTATATCAGGTGACGATCAAAATCCCTGTGGAAAGAAAGATGTATAGATTTACAAGGCCAGGTATACGGACCGATAAACTCAAGGTAAACGTATTTAGTAAATTCACAATATTAGTACAATATTCTATGATAAATGATGAATGAATATGAACTAATAAAATGTGTAAAAAAATATCTGGTAAAAATCAAAATTTAGTACAAAAGTAAATAACAAATTTCGTAGTTATAGGTTTGTGGAGAACATAGCCAATTCGCCATAAAGGTATTACTGAACTTAAATGATATGTTTATGCATACTGAATACATGAATCAAATTTACAAAGTCACCAAAGAGTTAATTGCATCTGTTCTTTTTGACAATTCAGCGTACCTTTTTCTACTTTATAAAAGGAAATCGCTTTTATACATTTCTGCAAATTTGCGTTTACTGAGTTTTAAAAAAAGTACACAAGCATACAGGGTTCACTGTGAACAGTACAAAAAATATATAAGTAAGAATGAGGACTTCATAGCGCAAGATATGTACTAGCCGCGTTTTGATTAAATTTTTATCAGATATATTCTACCCTCCTTTATATATATTTTTTCCACACAGCAACAAAAGAAAATCTACAGATCGACAGTAAGGGAGAAATCGTTCCTCACGGTCGATGAAAGTGTTTCAAGCATCGATAGACTCGAAAGAGGTCGATACTGACTGGGAAATTTAGTCTTGAACGTTTAACCCTTTCAAGATTCCAGCGCCGTAAAGTGACGTTGTCCAGTGCTCAAATGATAAAATGCTAAGGGCGCAGATTTTCAACGGCTCAATTTCTGAAGATTCAAACTACTTCATCCAGTCGTTCGAGAGTCTGAATATATAACGGAACGTCAGCCATTTCTCAACCATTAGGCATTAACCAATTTCATTCCGGTAATCAACTATTCATACTCCAATGACGTAATGTTACTGCCTATAAAGAAACACAACTAGAAAAAATATATATATATAAAAACACCATACTAAAATGCAGCAATTTAGTTTCAAAATGCAACTACAACGAATATTCTATCACAAGCAATAACTTCATAAGAACTGCTCTAAGTGAATTGTCACAAACGAGCGCGAGAATAGGGAGGAAGAGCACGAGGCGCAGACAGAATGGGGGGCGCGTGGCGGAAATCCAAAAGCTCTAAAGGATTAATAGGAAGGAATGTCATGAAAAGACTCGGCAGTTGAAAGCGGTTGCTGACTCTCAATCAAGATGCAGATAAATTTGATAATATATTGAATCATTATTGGAAGAAAAATCCTTTGTGTTGTTTCATAATACTCACAATGCTTTTGAAAAAATTATCATTAGATTATAGAACAGAGCGAGTTTTGCAACAATTACCAGTAAATTGGCTGAACTGGGGAAGGAATATGAACTATTTGATATACGAAATAAAAGCTTAAGTTTGCCCTAAACATTAAAACAATGAAATACATGTTCGAATATCCTTCTGAACAACTAATGATTAAATTGAAGCTTTTGTCAACCTGAAAGCAAGAGAAGATATTAGTGGAAAAAAAATAAATAAATAAAAGATAGAAAATTGTACAAGGGACTTGAAATCGACCCTATGAGTTTTCCATCATTGATACAATAAAGATAAATCGAAAGATTAATTTAAAAAATATATATAATTCTTTACACAAGAATGCTAAAGACCGAACGAAAATTAAATCAAAGACAAAAGGTGCACATATTAACTGTAGAGTTATGAGCAGCGGGGAGGATAGATAGGCCAATAAAAATGGGGAGAAAAAATGCTTCGGTGAGGGAAATCACGAGAATGGAAAAGGGAGTGAGCGCTTTTCCAAATTGATCAGAGTGGCGTGCCAGAGTCTCTCTCCGTCAGGTAAAAGGATGGTTCCTTGATTGCTCATTCATTCTTTCTCTCTGTCTCCCTTGTCTTTTCTTTTCCTGTGTCCTTTTTCTTCACCCTTCGCCCTACCCCCCTTCTTTGTCTTCCTTTGGTTAGTGCTTTTGAGGAAGATTTTATAAAATTTATGGAATTAGCAGCTATAAACAGGAAATGGCGATATGCATCGTTGTTCCCACTTACATCTTCCACATTTCCCCAATTTCATCATCGACTTATTCTCCTTTTTCTTCTCCTCCTCCTTCTGCTTCTTCTTTTCTTCTTCTTTTTCTTCTTCATCACCTTTTTTTCTTCTTGTCCTCTTACACCTCCACCTCCTTTTCTTCTTCCTTCCTCTCCGTTCTCATTCATTTTGGGTTCATTTCAAAGCTGTCCTCCGCCCTCAGTTCCTCCTACGGCGACGCTTTGGCTCCTATATCTTCACCACTTTCGGCCCACTGGTGGTCCTCGCGCTTATCGGGATGATAACGCAGTTCTTCGACATCGAAAACTTCAGGTGAGAGAAACCCAGAGATCTTTAAAACCCTATAGCATGTCGACACCCTCATGGAGACAAAATTGAACCCGCCTGTGATTTGGATATCATGGATTTTTTCTCTTCTTTTTCTTTTTGGTCGTTTTTTTTTCTCTCTTTCTTTTTCTTCTTCTTTTTTTCTTTCTTTTTCTTTCTCTTTCTCTTTTTCTTTCTCTTTCTCTTTTCTTCTTCTTTTTCTTTTTCTTCTTCTTGTACTTGTTCTTCTCCTTCGCCCTTCCCTGTAAGGAAGTAATATTACGCTTATGAACTTGTCTATTTATAGGTAAATAGTTATGTTTTTGCTCCAAAGGTTAACCTAATGTACTATTTATTAGCGACCGCATCATGGTGACCCTCTCGTGCCTGATCGTCGTGGCGGCCCTCTTCTCCCAAATCGCCTCCACCACGCCCTCGTCAGCGTCGCCTAAGGCCATAGACATCATCTTCTTCACCATCATCGTCCGACTCTTCTCCGTGGTCCTCCACCACTCCATTCTTGCCTTACTGAAGAAGTCACAGAGGTCGATGAAGGCGGAAACGCAAACCCAACCTGGAGCCGCGGTATACAAACCTCCCAAAGTATACATACCCGAGGTACCTGAGGCCATACGAGGTAAACCAATTATATCTTGGACAGACGGAGATGACGCGACGACCACGGAATATGTCCTAAAAGGTTCTCAACAGCGGACCAGGGACCATTCGCCTCCCAGAAACCTCTCTAAACGTGTCCCAGTTTACAAGATTTTCAATGTTATCAGTATCTGCTTCGGAATTTTGCTAGACATTGGTTGTTTTATGTTTTTCTTATCGGTGATGTCGAAGATTAAACATGATAGTCTGGAAGGGTGCGAAACCAACTCGTAAGGAGGTGATATCACAGACACGATTTGAAGTGTAGTTGGTAAAAGCGTGGCATTTTTCTCACATAATTCACGTTGGGTGTTATTAGTACCACTATGAAACTGTCCTTGCTGTAATAAAAATGGCCTTGTTCGGCCTTAACCTATGTAAAGTGAATTGCACGAGACTTAAAAAATGACAGAGAATAACTTTTGATCGTTGTCTCATGCTTAATTATTTCGCACATTCATACACGCTTATATACATACATACAGAAAAAATATATACACTTATTTATATGATATACATACACACACACACACACACACACACACACACATATATATATATATATATATATATATATATATATATATATATATATATATATATATATATATATATATATATATACATAATTTCCATATTTTATTATTATTATTTTATTAAAAAGTGAGTGTAAATTATAAGGGTTTACCCTACTATAAATCCAATTTCTTTCTTTTTAGATAACTAAGGGAACACTATTATAGTTTTTCCAAAAGCTAATTTGTATTTTTTTTTTCTTTTTTTTTTGGGGGGGGCGGTTAAACAAATAGACCTAGTGACTCCGGGAACGCAGGAAAGCCTATACATACGCTACCTAATATAGTTTTTTTTAAATTATTTACATACAGATAGCTCCACACCTGGAAACCAATTGTTAAGTCTACCTGCTCCACCTTTATACTCTTCCTTTGCATTCATATACCGTGCAGTCAGGAGCAAAAATCCGAAGACACTTATAGGCCGGCAAATGTTTCTACGCGTCGTCCCTAGATATCGCAGTCTTGTTCAAAGCAAAACGTGGCGAAGGAGGTAAACAAAGGGAATTAAGAAAGAGGTAGGGAGGTAACACGTAGAGGTGAGGAGATAACTGGAAGTGATGACTTGTGCTGGTAATTTTGTTGCTTTCATCATCATTATCTTTATTTATTATACCTGATTACCTTCTTTTATATGTTATATTATAACTATTATCATAATGATCATGATACGTTTATTATTATTATTATTATATTATGAACATTAGAATTGTTATTATTCAAGCAAGGGGAAGGGAAGAAAGAGAGAAGCGTTCATAGATTATTCCGCTGCCAGATCTCTTTCTCTTCCTCTCTCTATTTATTTACCTGTCTATCTATCTATTTATACATGTGTGTATTGTATGAGTTTTTGCGTGCGTGTGTGTGTGTGTGTGTGTGTGTGTGTGTGTGTGTGTGTGTGTGGTGTGGTGTGGGTGGTGTGTGTGTGTGTGTGTGTGTGTGTGTGTGTGCGTGTGTGTGTGTGTGGTGTGTGTGTGTGTGTGTGTGTGTGTGTGTGTGTGTGTGTGTGTGTGTGTGTGTGTGTTTATCAGTGACTATAATAAAACACATATTAAATGAGAGTTTTCGAATGACATGTACTTGTATAGTGGGGTATTGTTTGATCAAAAAAGAATAAAAATTATAATGTATTTATTTAAAGATCTATTGTCTTATTTTACGCTGGATATTCCTGAACCAATAAAACCAGATCAGGAGAAAACAGAATTCAAATAAAGGATTCTCAAGAACACTCAGGAAAGAGAAGAAAATTGACAATTGAAGAAAGCAGGAAGAAGAAAGAATGTAAGATTGCAATGTTATTTGAGATGTTTACATTTCCCTTTTGTATCGCTAATATAAGAAAATAGCTAAATCAAATGTTATCATTTAATCATCTCCTCGGAAACGTCTAAGGCTTAAATTCTTTTAACATTGCTCCCCTGTTTAATTTAATATGATACCAGTGTCAGTTTTAAAAGTATATGGAACTTGTGGAAATTCGAAGAAAGGTTTGTTCTGTAAAATGAAAAGGAATTAATATGTAGAATGTAGACCTACGATTCATACATTTTTACATATAAATGGTTTTGGAAGTTATCATATACCAAAGAGTAAAGATAACTGTCTCACGGCTCTAACCATCACCTTTGAACATCACAAATTACGCTAGATGTATACACTTGCTCCCACATTCTCTACGGGTGTAAGAAACAAAAATAGAACCCTATTTGAATCGAGAAATCATTAAAACGGATTTAAGTGCTCTGTGACAATCTAAAATCAAATATCTGTGAACTTTTCAGAACCTTCTTGAGTCATAAAATCCTAATAGGCATTAGACCTAAGTTAAGGGATCCACACCACTCTCTTCTTTCCTGTACATAAACCACTATGACATCTGTAGAGTCTAATCTCTTATGCAAGAGTATGAATTATGGAAATGCTACATCGCCGAGGGGAGGTGGAAGCCAATGGGACCGGGGACTTTGATTTCAGTGAATATTAAAGTTGTCTTCAATTGTCCATCGTCTAATTATGGTATACGTCAGTCGATTTCGAGAAACGCATATGAAATCGGTATCCCCCCTTTCCCTCATTATTGCTTTTTATATTTATGTGGACTTTAGCGACTAAAACCACTCTGTAAACGTCATCTGGTACCTTTCGACGTATCATTTGAAATATGGCTCTGAAGTGTAAAGTTGTGTTTCTTCCTAGGGCAGAATGTTAACAGTTTATCAATACTTAGAACTGCATTTATACCTGTGTAAGAGAAAGAAATGGGCATGCACTTTCTATTACGGTATTTCACATTATTTTATATACCAAGTGTTTTTAAAAAGGTGTTACTGATTCCAACCTTATTTATAATTCCTGAATTTACTTAATTTCCTCCTAATTACTTTTATTAGTAGCTCTGTGTGTGTGTGTGTGTGTGTGTGTGTGTGTGTGTGTGTGTGTGTGTGTGTGTGTGTACGCGCGCGTGTGAGTGTGTACGCGCGCGTGTGAGTGTGTACGCGCGCGTGTGAGTGTGTCCGCATACAGTGTGTAGAGGTTACAAAAAATTACTTTATAATGCATACGTCTGTATTCCCGAAGCCAAGGCCATGCGACGCATGATTGAGATTGAAATATTCAGTGCAATTCACAAATAACATGTCTCATGAAGTAACGCAACCTCAATTATGTTAAGTTAAGTAAACAGAAAACTCATGGGAGAACTATCAGACTGTTAAATAAGAGGCTCAAAATATTCGATCCCCTCTATATTTCTGCGTATGTCTACCTCGAAGCAAATTATTCACTAGATATTGATACTTTGTTTTGTACTATTTATTTGAACCTGCCTATAAAAGGAATACGATGTATTCCAAGAAAAAAAGAGTAACGTTTTAACACTTGTCCCCATTTGCGTTGAGCTCTCAAAAATAAACTTACAAAACATACTTTCTTACCCGAAACATACGAAACCGTATTGAGTTCTAAACAGAGATTCATTTTACAAAAACACTGCCTAGTCTATAATGATTAACACATTTACGATATATATATATACATATATATATATATATATATATATATATATATATATATATATATATATATATGTATATATATATATATATATATATATATATATATCCCTTTCTCTTATTCTTCTTAATGTTACGAATTGTAAGATCAATAAACATTAGCATTTCATTATCTGCTACGTGTTTCTCATGCTCGCATTTAACCTCTGCTGATACAAGTGTTAGACACCAGAATTTACATCTGAGGTGCAAAAGCTTCCAACTTCCATTTTCTCTCCTTCTTTTTCTCTCTTTACTGGAATACTGAACTATTAATGAACGCAGGCGTGTTTGCACAGTTTCCCCAAAGTCACCCACTAACCAATCCATACCAAAGAGTTCTTTTCTGAAAAGCCATGTACACCATTGCCAGGTACATAGAATTATAGATATTTATGCTTAACAGCAGTATGTTCTTGTATTCGCTCTGTAGTCAATGGCTGGCAGACCTTCATGACTGGCTTCTGAACAGTATGCCAGGTACGTGTTATGTGGTCCCTACAAATTAATGCGTATTGCTATCAAACAGTTGCGACTGATATAATATGAACGGCCAATTCCTCGGAATTTATATTTAATGTGCTACAATTACACACGCAAGGTGTACACATGTATGTATCTCTGTCCATATATATATTTTATTATTATTATTATTATTTTATGTATGAATGTATAAATAAATCTATATGTGTAACCATATATATCTATATATAATATACATATATATTTATTTATAACTACATACATATATAAAAGTATATCTATATGTATAGTTTCATATCATATGAATATTATATATATATATATATATATATATATATATATATATATATATATATATATATATATATATATAATACACCATTTGGAGCAAAAATCTCCACGTCGCTCACAACTTCGCATATACTTCTACGCGTCGCTCATAGATGGCGCAGCATGTGTCTAACCCAAAGTAAAACAGAAACGAGGAGAAGGAAAGACAAAGGGTAAGGGAAGGAAGAAGGGAGGCACAAGGACGAGGTAGGGCGAGAAAACCTGTTAGCATTTGTTATAATGCAACTATTAAGCATTTTATTGTTGTGTATGTGCGTGTGCGCGTATGTGTATGTGTGTGTGTGTTTGTGTGTGTGTGTGTGTGTGTGTGTGTGTGTGTGTGTGTGTGTGTGTGTGTGTGTGTGTAATATACATACATATATATAATACATACATACATACATACATACATACATACATACATACATACATACATACATACATACATACATACATACATATACATACATACATGCATACATATACATGATGATGATTATAACAATGGCTATAATAACAACAATAATAACAATAACATTAAGAATGATATTAGTAAAATACTATCACTTAGCCTTTACCCATTTCCAGCAGACTCTCCCCCTGCCCCTATTATCGCCTTCCTTCATGCTCCCCTCTCTCCTTAACCCTCATCTGCATTCCTTCGAGCACGACACATGCCGCGCAGTCTATGGGCAGCGGTAGAAACAAGCATGGCTGTGGTTAATGGACGTCTACATCTGATAGGACTGTCAGGTGCATATGTGTATAATTCCATGCATGCGATATTCGTATCGTGAAACAGTGTTATACTTACAAGGGGAAAATATGACATTTATGGAAAAAAATTGTAGTCAGTGACTCTAACCTCACATCAAGGCATCATGTGTAATACGATAACATCGGGGATAATCCATGTACATTATGTATGTGATTATCGAAAATAAACATGGTGCTGATCATCAGTATGTGTAAAGTAAAGTTTCGATCCCTTTATCATGATTAGGATCTTCATCATTTTCTTATCATTATAATTCTTAAAATTGCTGCTACAATCATCATCATAATATGATCGTGGTTATTACAATTATTGTTACTACGGCTTTAATGTTGATTATTCTTTAGATTACTTTTATGATAATTATGGTAATGATTGAAATTATGTTCTTAATACAATCAATAAGATCTGTAAATACACGCAAATGGATATTCTTCATTATGAAATGATGGTGTGCGTTTAAATTCGTCTAGTTGTGAAATTGATGAATAACAAATTCAATTCAAAACATGGTATTAGCCAAATTTACTAGGCGCATATATGTAACATAAACACGCAATGCAAAATATATAATATTATACATATATTAACTAAACGATATAATATATATATATATATATATATATATATATATATATATATATATATATATATATATATATATATATATATATATATATATATATATATATATATATATATATATAGTAAGGAGTGAACCCTTGAGAATATTTTTGCAAGGACTATCACAGAGCAGTAACTGGGGTTTCGCTCGTTCATATATGTGGGTCTCTAAAGTAAAGCCTTAGCTGAAACGATCAAAACTTTTGCGTACTGTTATTGGTCGTTCATTAATTGTTATTGTTATTACTATTAGTGGCTATTATTATTGTTACTACTTCTATTAATCAGTCTTATTCTTGTTATTATTAGTATTACTGTAGTAGCTGTTAATATAATGGCATATTCATATTTGTTATATGTATTATTATTGTTGCCATGGTAATAATAAAAATTATTTGTTGTAATAATATTATTACATATCGATGTACTACTAATAATAATGATAATGAATGTAATAGTAATATTAATGACAGTGACAATGATAATGATGAAAATAATAATATTGCTAATTAATAATTACATTAATATAAATTAGTAATTATAATGATAATAAAAAAAATAAATAATAATAGTACGAGAGTTCGGAATGAAGTGGTGAGGCTTACTGGAAAATTCGTTTTACACACCGAAATTCTGCGCTTGTGTATGTGTTTGTTGATATAATTAATATATATATTCATTAGTGTAAATATGTTTGTATGTATATATGTATGCATGTATTTATGAATACACACACATACACACACACACACACACACACACACACACACACACACACACACACACACACACACACACACACAACACACACACACACACACACACACACACACACACACACACGCACGCACACACACACACACACACACACATATACATTACATGTGTGGGTGTCTCTTATAGACCGTTATGGATCCTTTATATTCTCCTCAGTCTTTACTTCTCTATCACCTTGCTTAACACAATGCTTTGCCTTGGATACTTCACCTCTATACTCTCTCTATCTATTATTAACAATTTTGTCATCATTTAATTTTGAAATGATTGTTTAAATGTGTGTGTGTGTGTGTGTGTGTGTGTGTGTGTGTGTGTGTGTGTGTGTGTGTGTGTGTGTGTGTGTGTGTGTGTGTGTGTGTGTGTGTGTGTTATATACATTTATACATGTACATGCATATATACATACACACACACACACACACATATATATATATATATATATATATATATATATATGTGTGTGTGTGTGTGTGTGTGTGTGTGTGTGTGTGTGTGTGTGTGTGTGTGTGTGTGTGTGTGTGTGTAGAAATGTATGTGAATATCTTTCTCTACATTCTCTACAATAAATGTAATACTATTATGTATAGTGAATATTATCTTGAAATTTCAAACTCAGATTTCCGTAAAACACGCAAAAAATACCAATGCTCAGTTCACATCACTCAGCACTATTTTTAAAATATTCATATTGAACAGTTCCGTCTATTCATCAATGTTTTCATGAATTTAAAGTGAGCATTTAATGTTGAAGAATTGCCATTCACATATATTATACGTATTTATAGTTTCAAAATCAAAATATAAAATAATAAACAACCGCATTCCATAAGAGGTAATGCGTTGGGATTTATCTTTTTTTTTTTTTAAGTAAAGGTCTTGTCAGCTGACAGTTGCCTTGCCAATTTACGTGCCTTTATGTATTTGAAATGCTGTACTTATTTTACTTTTTATACGCACACACACACTGTAAATCTTTCCTACAGTATCCGTTTTCTATGATCCCATGCTTATCCCTCCTGGGAAATGAGAGGCAAGTCGAATTCAGTTTTCAGTCACATCGTTTATGTGTAAGAAACATTTTGAAATATTTCGTTTTACAAAATGCCTCTCTCGAAATTATGGAAAAGTCAAAATCTGGTATTCACCATTTCGTCTTCTGCATCCATCCGATGTCGCTGTATGTTAAAATGAGCAGTCATGTTAATTTCCATGTTTATTTCTGTGCAACCCTCTCGGAGTATACTGAAGCTCATCTGTTAGCATAAATTTCTTTATAATGATATATATTTGCTCTTTAATATTAGTGTGTTGACTTCCCCTGGGCATATGTCTGCCCATAACTGCCCAAGCTTGTTCTCTGGGGTTTAAAATCTGGTGATTTAGGCGGATGCTTCTCCCGATAAACTTGGATGAAGCATTTGTATCCCCATTAAAAGCATTGTAAACCCGCCCGATTTATGTAAACCATGGACACCAGAGGTCAAGCAGTACTGTATTTAGCTTTACATTATACCCTCGTCTAATGATAACGGTTTAATCATTCGATTTATTGAACGATATTGGCTATGAGGATAAGTTTTGTTGTTATTCGCCATTTAAGCCATAACGAAAGTACAATAATGCGAAACACTTATTTTATTTTTTTAGATAATAAAAGATGTTCAAAAAGAGAAGTAAACAGACAAACCATGGTCATCGAAAAGCACGCTTCAAATACCTGGTTCATTAGTCTGGTTCCTCGAATATTGGAATAAGCTCGCATGGCAACACTAGCCAAGGGAGGGGCTAACAAGATGCCCCGCCCCAACACGGAAAGAAGTAAAGGTAACGATAGGGTTTTTTCTGAATGCACATGCAAACTATAAATACCCTCCTACTTAAGCATGTAGATGTAGATGCACAGACATGCGTGTCTACACCTACACACACACACCTACACACACACACACACACACACACACACACACACACACACACACACACACACACACACACACACACACACACACATATATATATATATATATATATATATATATATATATATATATATATATATATATATATATATATAATTAGACCGATACCCTCCGTGCTGGCCAGTATCACCTTCCCACGCTGCCAGCAACCCGCCTTAGTGTCGTATAGCGCCCCCTCTCCCCCTACACTCTCTCTCCTTTTGTCCAGCATTCCCACGCCCTAGTCGCTTTCCATCCCCCCCCCCCCCCCATATGTACACAAAGTAAAGTCTCACCCCAAATGCTCATGGTACATACTTTGTGAATCACTGATATTGATAGATTAATAGATACGTGTGTGTGTGTGTGTGTGTGTGTGTGTGTGTGTGTGTGTGTGTGTGTGTGTGTGTGTGTGTGTGTGTGTGTGTGTGTGTGTGGAAATGTGATTCTTTACTTTTTGTGCTCGTATCTCATAAGAAAAAAAATATTAATAATGTAAGAAAAAAACATGACTTTATGGTGGACTCCAAGCGGTTAAAACAATTGTTAACAAACAAAAATGTTATCAGTATATAATTGTAAACTAAATATGCTTAAAAGTCATTATTCAGAAGGTCTAATCGTAAAGTTTCTGAAAGCAGGTGATTCAGGAACCCAGGAATAAATAGATCGACACACATATATATGTGTTTTCCCCTTTTGTGTAGATAGAATGTTAATAGTAGGCCTACAGGCAGCGTTCAGCGACCTTTGCACAAAAGTGTAATCAAACTATTCATTCACAGTTTTGTGTGTGTGTGTGTGTTCGTGTATGTGTGTGTGTGACGGCTCTGACTAGTCACTAAAAAAATAAATAAATAAATAAATAATAAAAAAAAAACATACATATAATATTTCGCATGAAATAAGCTGCAGAACAAAACTTACGCAAACAGTCCTATTACTTTGTGCCTTCATTGCCATGAGTATACTCTTGGGTGATCATGATATTTATTTACATAATTTCATTTGTTTGTGTGGCAGCTATTACAAGTGACCATGAAAAATCATTTGTAAGGATGACGATGCGGTTTGTTTTCTGAAGGTTTACTCTGTGTGTGGGTGTGTTGGGTGTGTGTGTGTGTATTCATATATATCTTTATAGATAGATAGATAGGTAAGTGTATGTGTATAGGTGTATATATCGACGTTGTGTGTGTGTGTGTGTGTGTGTCTGTGTGTTTGTGCGCGCGCGCGCATATATGCATACATCTGTGTATAGATACGCATATGTATATACACAGTATACATACATACATTTATAGATAACCGTGTGTATGTATAAATGTGTATCTATGTGGGTGTATGTGTTTATTGCTTATTTATAAAAAAAAAACAAGAGTACGTCTTTTGTTTATCGAGCAAATATGTGCAACTGACCGTTCAATAAAGACATCAAGGTCACACTTACATATTACTGGAGCATTTATACCACCACAACGGCTGGTGACGCCAATAAAGCATACAAAGTACTGGATCTTTCTTCATTCATCCACACACGCGTTTATAATTTGCTATTGCTCTCTCAGCAGAAGGGAATAATTACTCGAAGTAATGGGTACTCGACAAATACCTTGCCACACCCTTTTTGATTCACCAGCGAATGGGAAGTGAATAGTGATTTTTGAATGGTCAGCAAATAGGTAATAGAATATCGGTGTTGCCAATGTGGTTATTAGAATTGTATGGGTGATAACATGATGGTAATGAGAGTAATAATAATGTAGTAATGGCTCTATTATAATCATTATCATTATTATTCTTGCTAAATGAATTAGTATTATCATTATTATAATAATACTATCATCATTCATTTTTTTTTTCTTCCATTCTTATCATGATTATCATTATTACTATCAATAAAGTTATTTTTATCATCATCATTAGTATCATCAATGTTAATATTCTACTATTATTACTATTATTATCATTAGTATTATCATTATCATTACTATTATCACTTTTCGTCTTATTATCATCATTATCATACATCATTATTAATGTTATTGTCATTATCATTACTATTATTATGATTATAACTATTATTACTATTATTATTATGGTTATTATTACCACTATTATTATTACTATTGTTATTATTATTTTTATTATTATTATTATTATTATTGATATAAATATTAATATTAATGTTATTACTGTAATTGTAGTGAATCCCCCCAGGCCTCAGGGGAGTCATATCGCTTTCGGGCTGTCTATTCCACTGACGTTACGGAAATCTACGGACTCCTCCGCCCTGCAAGATGACGCGGCTTTGCTGTTTTCCTTTTTTTTATTTCATTTTATTTGTTTATTTATTTATTTTTAAGAATAAACCTGTATTTTTATATCCTTTGACTTACCTTTCATATCGGTCCGTGATCTACAGCTACATTTACACTACTTCTACTGTACGTAACACTACTTATACACTAGTTACCTTATGTTCCCTCCTTACCTTGTCTTACTGTTGCCTTTTTGCCTCCGACTATTCCACTTTAGCTTTGTTTCTCACTCGTTTTTCTCTACGTGTTTTCCCGTTTTCCCTCACGGATCCCTTCTTTGACTTTTTCGTACTTTCCTGTCATTTATTTCTTTTATGTGCCTTTTTTGTATTGTTTTATTCTTCTTTTTGTTTTATGTATTTTTTTAATTATTTCAAACTCACCAAACACTACTTAATAAAGTAAATGAACTGCAATATGGGTAAAACATCACCAATCGCGGGAAGCCACCAGTATATAAGGTCAAGCCAGGTCGGTGGGAGAGAGAGAGGCTTTTATCTTGTGTGGCGACAGACCGTTGGATTATTAGTTGGCTGACTGGTGCTTCTCGTGCTGTGGCGGGTTGCCTCTGTTTTATCAAGTAAGTGTATGGTGTATTGTCTTGTATATTGGTTTTGTTCGAAAGATTTGTGCGTAATAAATGTATGATATGGATGCTATTTTAATGTTGCCTTTTTTGCTAGCCAGTGATGTTATTTTATTGTTCTTTGTGGCTATGGGATTACTCTTATATCACCTGAGAGTCATCACCAAAATTCGCCAAACCCACATGGACATTATCTGTAGTTGGATAACAGGCTATCAAACTAACATCTCTAAGTTTTATTATCCACAACAATTATTGTTATTATTGTTATTGTTTTCTTATTCTTTTGTTGTATTATCATTACTGTTATTACTATCATATTGTCATTATCAATGTTGTCATTGTTATTGTTGTCTTTGTGGTTGACAGTGTTATTATTTTAATAAGACTCATCATTATCATTATCATCACCAATAATACACATGAAATCATCATCAATACTCTTGTTACTGTTGTTGCCGTATTATTGATATCATTAGCATTGTTGTTACTATTACCAGGTATATCATAGTTGCTATTGATACGTACATCAAACTATTTTTTTATCGTGTTTTATGATAATCATCACTTTCGTTTGATTTTATGATTTTTATTCGTACTATTATCATTATCGTTTGTTTTATGTGATAGTTTTCAATTGTTGTTCTTGTGATTGTTAATCAATGATATTGATGCCTACGTATATTAGTAGATTGATAGATATTTATGAATTAATCTATCCCTCTATCTACATCTATCTATTCATTTATCTATATAAATATATATTATAATATCTGTATATTCATATATATATATATATATATATATATATATATATATATATATATGTATGTATGTATGTATGTATGTGTGTGTGTGTGTGTGTTTATATATACATATATATATATACATATATATATATATATATAAAATATATATATATATATATATATATATATATATATGATTGTGTGTGTGTGTGTGTGTGTGTATGTATATATGTATATAGATGTTATAATTTGTATGTGTGTGTGTGTGTGCTTGTGTGTACCAATACGTGTGTGTGTGCGTGTGTGTGTGTGTGTGTGCATATATATATAGAGAGAGATAGATAGATAGATCTGTATATGTATATATAGATATATATATGGTGACAGAGAGATAGATATAGATACATACGTATGTATCATTATTATTGTTAGTTAACAATTACAATAACAAGAATTAAGGACTATCACATAAAACAAACGTTGGCAATGTTATTATTAATAGTAATGGTAGTGTATATGTGTGTATGTTTATTAATATATATGTACATATATAAGTATATGTGTATATATATACATATATATGTGTATCTCTCTCTCTCTCTCTCTCTCTCTCTCTCTCTCTATATATATATATATATATATATATATATATATATATATATATATATATATGTATGTGTGTGTGTGTGTGTGTGTGTGTGTGTGTGTGTGTGTGTGTGTGTGTCTGTTTATATATATTTATGTGTATATTATATATATATATATATATATATATATATATATATATGTATATATATATATAATATATATATATATATATATATATATGTATATATAAAGTGTATATATATATATATATATATATATATATATATATATATATATATATATATATATTATAGATAAAGGTCGCTCCTTGTCTATCTGTCTGTTTGTATGAGAGAGAGAGGGGGTGGGACGAAAACATACGTGAAGAGACTGAAGAAGAGCATCGCAATCATTCATTGTAAAATTCGATGGATGCTATTAACAGCTTCCACACAGACAAGGAAAGCAATGATCACTTTCTCGTGCGTCGTTGAAGGTCATCAAATATTGCACGATTAATATGTGTATTGCGGTAATTTAACTTTTTTGGTAATTAACATATAACAATGTAATCTATGATGATGATGATAATAACGATAATAATATAATAATAATGATTATAATCGTCACCATAATTTATATATTGCTATTGTTGTTAATATATTGCTATTACAAAAATAGCAATATATTAATGACACTAATGATGATGTCGATAACGATAGTGAAAATGATAATAATAATAACGGTAATAATACTGATGATAGTGATAGTAATAATAATAATGATAATAACAACAGTACAAACAGTAAGAATAACAGAACAACAAAAATAAGACCAATAACAACAATAATATTAATGATAACGGTTTTACTAACCGTTATCATTATAATCATATTATTATTATTATTATTATTATTGTTATTATTACTATTATTATTACTATTATTATTATTATTATTATCATCATTATTATCGTAATAAACTTCTATCACGGTTAATAGTAACATTATTATCATTGTTATGATTATTGAAATAACATTATAACCATCATCATCATTACCACCATTCTTATTGTTATTTTTATTATTGCAATAATTACAAGGATAATGATCTACTAATAATGGTTATCATTGGTACTCTTATCATTATTGTTATCATCATCGTCATCATTATTATTAGTAGTAATAGTATTAGAATTAGTATTACTATTAGTGCTATTATTATTTTTGTTGTTGTTGTTGTTATCATTATTATTGTCATTGTTATTATCATTATTATTATATATATCCCTATAATTATCATTTATTGTTATTATCACAACTACTGATACTACTATTATTACTAGTACTATTATAGTTACTTTTATCATCATTTTTACTATTATCATCATTTTCATTATTATTATCCTTAATATCCTTATTATCATATATTATTTTATTATTATTATTATTACTACTATTCTACAAACATGCTCATTATTATTACCATTATTATTTAGTAGTAATAGTACTTTTATTACTACTATACTTAGCATTACTATTGTTATTGTCATTATTATTATCATTAATATCATCACTGTCACTATTATCATTATTAGTGTTATCATCATTATGATATTTTCTATTATCATTACTATTCTTATCACCATTATCTTTATTATTATTATTATTATTATTATTATTATTATTATTATTATTACTGCTATCATTATTTTCATCAGCAGTAGCAACAGCATCAACAATGATCATGATAATGACAAAAAGCAAGAAAAATAATAATAAAGTATCTTATATTATCATTCCATAAAACTATAACACTGTCACATCAACAGCATACGTGTGGTCATTATAATAACAATAATAATAATACCATTTTTAAATTTATCATCCCCTTTATAATCATAACCATAACCACCATTAACATCATCGTCATCATTACCATCAGCATGACACTCAACTGCTACCATTCATTATGTGCATACCATTGTTGTTATTAATGAAACTCATGAATCAATCGAGGTTGGAGTAGTTACTTACGCTGCCTGAGGTGTGATAATTTCATTCGAATTCTACTGTTATTGCTAACGGCGTCCCAGTGTCCGTTCAGCTCGCACACAGGTCAGTAAAGCTAAAATGACCTCTTATTGACGTGAAACTGTCCGTTGTATTTTCATCTTTTGGTTACACTTTCATGTATGTTGAAGCACAATTCGTTTGTTTCTTATCAGCGTCAAACATCATTTTTATTTTTTTCATGTTACATACGTATTCTTTGTGTATTTGTTTTACATACACACACACACATTCATACATAGACAGACAGAGAGAGAGAGAGAGAGAGAGAGAGACAGACAGAGACAGAGACAGAGAGACAGACAGACAGACAGACAGACAGAGACAGAGAGACAAAGACAGAGACAGAAAGACAGAGACAGACAGAGAATGATATATGCACACATTGATATAAATCAACAGTACATAATGTGTGAGTTCTTCTTTTTCACGTTTTTTTTTTTTCATGAAAACTTTATATTTCCACATTAAGGAAAAAAAAACTAAGTACCCTGTTAACGCTTTGACCCGTCCTGGCATCCTCCGAATAAGATTTTCATAATATCCACAAATATTCTTTAATCACAAGGCTCCCTTCTTGCTTTTATTTTGTCATTTACAGAATCATTTCTTCGTGGGTAACATAATGACTATATAGGAATCATATCTGGTGAATTCCCAATCTATTCAGGTCTCTAAGTATAATGTCTGATACCCTTTTGATTTTTTAATCATGTTTCTACATTTTATTAAATACTCTTCACTGTCAAGACTTATTATGTTAGACTAATAAATGTTTAAATGTTCCCATTAATTATAGTGTAACTTTAAGTAATTAATCAATGATTTCAAAGTGACAATATTAAGACTATTAATTAGTGCAATTCAAGGTTGGAGTTAAATCTTTGTAAAAAAAAAAAAAAAAAAAAAAAAAAATCTACACATTTATTAGTTGAATATCATCAATGCAATATGATAAAATGTCATGAAACTTGATTAAAACAAAATCAACAATATTCAAAATTACGTTATATCTTCATGAATCAAATATTATTAAACAAAATAGCAATCATTATAAAAGTAATTAATTACTCACTGTTTCAAAGTTAATAAATGAATTAGATATTACATGATCGCCAGACAAGCAATAGTTAAATTATTATAAACATGCTCAATGAATTAAATATACTAAAAGAAAAATAATAACAAGAAAATCAAATAGTTAAAAATAACAAACACAAATTAAGCTGTTTTCATGTGAATATATGAATCAACCATCAAGCAAGTAAAAGTAATAATCATGACAAAGGCAAATACTTTGATAGACAAAAGATCTTACGTGTCGTAAAACAACATGACTCGTCATTGTCCACACTTCCGTTGAGTTATCAATCTTAAAAAGCACTTAATTATTTAATTACACTTATAAACTAACCTATCTATTCTCATTAACTGTTTAAAAAAAAATATATATC
>NC_051389.1:51571887-51576887 GCF_015228065.2 Penaeus monodon
ATTGCTAATTGATAATCCAGGTTCTTGGAGGTCGCAGAGGTCAACGAAGAAGACCTGTGTGTTCCCCGCAGAGAAAATAAGTATATGATAATGGGGTATTCCGAGATGAACTACTTCGAGGCACAAGATTATTGCCGTGCTTACGGTGGAAACGTACCCAATAACTCTGACCCACGAGCTTTAGATTTTTTCGTAAAGGTAACCATTACTTTCCTTTTGCGGTTAAATGATCATGCTTTTTTTTTCATCTGCAGAATGCATCCTTACCTCCGTTCATACATAAATATATACATGCTCACACACTCAGACAAAATATAGGCATATGTGATTCATACTTTACAGATCGCAATGCAGAACAATACGTCTCTGCTTTCTTCTTGGGGTTCTGACTGTTTTAGCTTTATGGCTCATGAAGGCTCCTTCAGTATTTTGCCATATCGCTGTCTGGATGGATTAAAAGCAATGACATGTGAGGTAAGTTATAGCAATATAGTTAGAAGACTAATCTCGAGAAGTCGTTTCAGTTGAGAAAACAGCTAAGTACAAAAATGGAAGGTTCAGGACAATGTATAATTATTAAGAGTATCTAATGAAATAAGTGAGGAAGAACATTTTTGCGCTCTTGAAATACGGCAAGGCACGCATTCGAAAATTAACTGCAAGTATTTTTTTTTTTACTTTATTCTGTAGGTACCGAAGACCATGACCTTTGAAATCCGTGCTGACAGTGATAAAGTGGAGGAAGCCTTTTACCACATCCCATATAGTTTAAAGCCTTCGTTTCTTGCTTTGTCTGGGAGGCAAATACGTGTAGACGGGGATTTACTTACTCTTTTAGATTCAAGAGGCCAAATGGTGGCTTCTGCAGTTAACACTGGACTGCAACCTGTTGGTCGTTTCGAATGGGAATATGAGAATAAAAAAAAGCGGGTTTTTACCTTCACTGCTTGCTCAAAGGTAGGTTAGTTCTGTGCATAAGATCTCAGAAATTCTTATGATATGGAAAGGTATTTACATGTAATCAAAACATGCATTAATTTTCCCTCCTAATAGGACGAATTTACATGTAATAATGGGTTGTGCATTGACCTGAGCAATCGCTGCAACGGAATAGAAGAATGTTCAGACAGCAGCGATGAGGAGTGCTCTATTATGCTGCCCCTGCCTATCACATATCGCAAGGAGCGTCCTCATAAATTCTTCACGGATCTTAACCTCACTGTGGCCTCGATGGAAGTCCTTGAGGTCGATGTCTATGAGAACGTATTCAGGGTAAATGCCGAGGTACGGAATATTACCATTCAAAGTATAAGTATTCATTTAGATGCAGGACTACTCAAACTGCATTTTTACCGGACCGTACTTTGACGACTTTCCCCAACAGTTTCACACCAGCTGGCGAGACGGGAGAATTGACCTGTCCCAGATAAGCGCAACGGCCTCCGAAAATGTCATCGATATGTCCGACATTTGGGTGCCGTCTATCGAACTCAAGAACGCCGTATTTAAGGATATTCTAGCTCACCTTAGGAGAAGCGATGTGAGGGACGTCGTTCTGGCCCATCGAGAAACGCCTGGTACTATAAGAACACAAAATGGGCTGGAGGGTAAGTACTGGATGGAGATATCGAAGTAGCAATGTAGATTCAATGTTAGTTTATAGTAACACCTTCTGGATGATTGCGTTTCCTATTTTCATGTATGTGAGTATTCTTAACAATTACGTAAACCAATACAAACCGTTCACATCAAAGGGTATGAGTGAACTTCAAATTTAGGGAATACACACGTATTGAGGCTTCTAATAAGAATAAACTTAACTTAGTTTCCATAATACGATATCGTTAAATCATATGTTTGCTGATGGCTGTCGTTCTTTTCTATTATAGTATAGACCCCTGTCGAACGAAACCATCATGTAAACATTCATATAAAAACAGAAAGAGACAGATGAGATTATTCAAAATACAAACACTTGCAGGATATGCATACAGAAAGCATTAGATAGTCATATAAAACAAACTCATGCAGGATATACGTACAACGCGGATCGAGACGCCTTCTTGAAATTGATTGAAACCTTCGAAGCTTCGTATAAGTGTCACTTCGAACTCGATCTCTTCCCCTTCGACGTCCATGTGTGTTCTCTTAACATTTCGCTTCGGCAGTTTAGCAGATCCTTCAAGGCTGTTTTTCGCGATATTGTGAGTATCCTTTATAAATATAGTTTTATTGCTACTATTATTATATTCATCACTATTTCCCCCTTTCTTTTTAAAGTTTAGATCTCCCAGTGAATTTTAGCTTAAGATATGATAATGAATGTACTCATTAGACAAACACACACGCATGCGAGCGCGCTGAATACAGTACGCGCGCGTGTGTAAATATGTACATATATGCAATACATGTATTCATACATACCTATATACATATAAAAGTTTTTACATGTATATACACAGACATACATATACAGTATAACTATCATAATATGAATCTATCTTAACCATGACTGATTAAAGAAAGCCAACTAAAAGGTTTTTGGTGCTATCTCCAGGACTTGTCAGCCGCGCCGTTGTCCAAAAAGCTTCCCCTTATAACACCGACCAAGTTCTGCTACACACCTCACGCCGATGACAGCGGTAACGTCACAACAGTTAATTTCCAGGTAAAACTAATTAATATATTCATATATGTATATACAAACACATATAAATATATACATATATATGTATGTGTATTGTGTGTGTGTGTGTGTGTGTGTGTGTGTGTGTGTGTGTGCATGTATACATATATACATACATATATACTCGTATATATAATATAATATATGAAATAATGTACAATACAATATATATAGCTATATATACACATCCATCCATCCACACACACACACACACACACACACACACACACACACACACACACACACACACACATACACACATACACACACACACACACACACACACACATATATATATATACATATACATATGTGTGTGCGTGTGTGTGTGTGTGTGTGTGCGCGCGCGTGCGTGTGCGTGAATAAAGAGAGAAAGTTAGAAAAGGGGAGAAATACTATCGATATGCAAATAACCTTACCAATCTCAATTCTCAGGTTCTTCTCAGAAGACGCTTCGCTTCTTACGTCTTCACGACCTTCAGCCCGTGTTTGGTGTTGACCCTCATCGGCTACATGACCCAGTTCTTCAGCCATGAAAACTTCAGGTATTAATCCTTGTTTTATGAAGTGTAGAAGTGCATGCTCTATTCTTTTCTTCTTCATTTTTTTTTCTTTCTTTTTCTCTTCTCTTTCTTCTTCATCGCCCTCTTCCTCTTTGGTTTCAACCTTATATTTGTGAATGCATGTTCAGTGAGATTTGTCAGAGTAAGACTATAACCTGGCCTCTCGTATGTCGTCCTCACTCCTGCATGGCCATTAAACGTATTGGTCGGGATATATCGATCTTCTTCGCGTTTTGGTTTGGTTTGCTCTGGAATTTCTGGTTCTAACATTATCTTAGTTAATAACTTTGATTTAGGGGTCCTTGAAGTAAGTACTAACACACGCACGTACGTTCACGCACCCTTGCGTGCATGCACACATGCACGCACAAACGCACGCTCACATGCACGCACACACGCACGCACACACGCACGCACCACGCACGCACACGCACGCACGCACGCACACACACGCACGCACACACACACACACACACACACACACACACACACACACACACACACACACACACACACACACACACACACACACACACACACACACACACACACATACACACACTGTAGAGGTAGATCTGATGTCTTTTTTTCAATATTTGCGAATGTGGATATTCATTTTCAGTATTTGCAGATATTGTTAGCTACAGATAACTGAAATTTTGAGATACTTAGAGATGAATAAAAATATATTAGCTACATATTAACAGATAAGAATATCTTAATCAAATTATTCTGCAACTTCAGTTACCTGTATTACACCTATCTCATGGTCTTATGTTTGCATACAACCATCCTGCAATATTTTTTTTAACCAGTAGCATTATTTCAACTCTCTCCCTATCTGCTTATATATCTATCTCTATCCTCCTCCTCTTCCCTCCCTCTCCCTCTTCCTAACCATTTTCCTATGTATCTCACTTTCCCTTTCCCTCACCCTCTCCCGCACCCCCTCCTTCACCCCCTGTCCCTCACCCTGCCCCTTCTCTCACCCTGACCCTCACCTTCTCCCTTTCCTCCCTCTTCCTCTCCCTGCATGGATAGTCTCGTGAGTTATAATCCCCAGCCTCCTTCTCTCCGCCCCTCCACAGCGACCGCATCATGGTGACCCTCTCGTGCCTGATCGTGGTGGCGGCCCTCTTCTCGCAGATCGCCGCCACCGTCCCGGCCTCTGCCTCCCACAAAGCCATCGACGTGATTTTCCTCATCATCATCGTCCGCCTCTTCCTCGTTGTCCTCCACCACTCGGTCCTCTTCCTCATCCGAAGGTCCGTCAGGAGGGCAAAGGAGGAGGGCCTGGAATCTGGCATGGAAGCCGGGGACGTTGTTCCCGGTCCTGCGCTGTACCAGCCTCCCAAGAAGAAATTCCCTCTTCCGTCGTGGACCGGGCAGGAACCAGTGACTCCAGCCATGGAAGATAAGGGCCAGAATCCCCTGCCAGCTTGGATGAAACTGGACGTAATGGCCAACAATGGCAATCAACGGGAAATAAACAAGGAGGTCAGGTCGTATGACGAATTCTTCAATATTTTCAGCATCAGCTTCGGTATGCTGGCGGATGTTTTGTGGATTTCGTTATACTATTACAAAATTGCCAGCGAACGGGATCTTGTCATCCAAGAGTTCGAGAAGTGTTTGGAAACAATGAGAGCAATTGATTAACCACCAAGAGGTATGGACGAGTGGATAGAAAAATCCTTACTTCATATCTATCTTTAAGAATAAAAAAATAATAAAATCTAGCCTGTATGATT
>NC_051389.1:51594387-51618683 GCF_015228065.2 Penaeus monodon
TGCTTACGAGGACCAGATCGAGTGCAGGACGAGTAATAAATGTGTGGGGTTAAGCAGCCTCTGCAACGGAAGGGGCAACTGCGGCGACAGATCCGATGAGGAAGAAAGCTTCTGCTACGTAGGAGTTAACTCGTTTTGTTGCTGTCTCGGGAAAGGGAGAGTCCAGCCTTCGGGCTTGTACAGTGGTAGCGTGTCGGCCTCCCATCTGGTGGGTCGGCGGTTCGCACCCCGCCCAGGCGCGAGGAGTTGCCATTGTCGCCTGGAGGTTACTGCCGTGGCTGGGCACCATGGCGGGTAAGGACTAGGTTCAGCCGAGTCATTACCAGCCGACACACGTGAGCGCATCGGCATTAGTCGACACAGGCTGGGCTCCCCTCATGGGCATGGCCCGAAATAGGCTAAACTTCGCATATTGTACTTATCCTTAAAGGGAGGGTCTTTCGAGAGTGACATATCTCAAATGACATTTAAAACATTTAAACCAAAGTACCATCTTTCATAGTTTTTGTTGTCAATCTTAATCCAAAAAGGACTTTTGAAAATTATTTAGTTAAGGGTGGGTGGCGTGGAGGCAAAGACCAAAAGAGGGTTAAGAACAGATAATCTTAACCTTGCTATTGATTAAATCAAGGGGCTGCGAGCCAAGAAAGAAAATATAAGATAGTCTCGATTTTATTTATTTATGTATTTATTTTTGAACGAACATTTAATTCAAAAATATAAAAAAGAATATTTTTTTATACATCAATTTTAATCCTGGAGGGATTTTTTCAATAATTCTGTTGGAGATGTGAGGATGGCTAGCATAGAAATAACTACCTTCTGACTACCTTCTGACAATATGCTTAATGAAAGGACTTAATGTAATGTTTCCTTGGTTCTTGATTCAATAATATTAATTACAAAACATAATCTATCGTGATTCCTTAATATATCGGTTAAGTTTACTGACCGTCCCCCCCCCTGCCAACAACACAACATCTTTCCTCTACTATCTCCCTGCCAGCAATAACCTCTTCTTTCCAACACTAACCTCTTCCTTCCGACATTAACCTCTACCTGACATCACTAACTTCTCCATCCTTTCCCACATCAACGTTTCTCTGCCAACACTGAGTGCAGGCTTGGCACAAGAAGACCTACTCGCTAGGTAACCCCATTTAATGTTTTTATTCCTTCCAACACTGCTTTCCCCTACCAACACTAACTTCTTCCTTCCGGGCCTCACCTCTCCCTGACAACACTAACTCCCCCATCCTTCCCAAAATCAATGTTTTCCCTACCACCAGATTTGGCGCCAGGCATTATGCGTAGAACCTGGATCATTATATTGCAGAACAGGGAAGACGTTGACCTGCTTGCCCATCAATGAATACTGCAATAAGTCCTACCCTCCTTGCGATGATAAAGACGAGCGCTTGTGCCAGGTTAGAATACTACACCGGTGCTAATGGATTGTTAATGGTAAAGATGATGATTTCTTATCATCTGATGTGTGTGATTAGATGATTGTGAGCGTGCTCTAGCTTTTTTAGTCTATCAATTTCTCATCATACAGATGTTCAAGGATGGAAAACTTACACCTTATGATGAGATCGTGGTACAGACGAATGTGATTTTAGCCGAAATTTCGGGTGAAGAGTTCCTTGAAAAGTTCAACGTTACAATTGAACACCCCGATTGTCCTCACCTGTACACACGTGTTGGCGACCACTGCTTGTCATTCCTTTACTTTGGATTGGTGAGTTTATTTCATTCTGTTTTTGTACCTTAATGGGCATGGTAAGTAAGTTATTGTCTCTCTCTTTTCATCGTAAGTTCTAACTTACCTTTTCACTCAGTATCTACCTTTTCTATTTTTTCCTTCTGCCTCTCTCTATCTCCGTCTTTCCCTTTCTCCTTTCTTACATCTGCGCTTATCTGTATATTCACATCATTTTCTCTTATACTCCCCCACCCCCGTGTGATCACTCCCATATGCATGTCTCTTTGCAGGTCAATTGGGGAGAAGCTCGCTCTTTCTGCAAGATGAATGGTGGTGACCTTTTGACCTTTCAAGATGGCGTCGGGATCTTCTACGAAATCGTCCGCCATCTCCGCGAGCACAGTGAGTACTGGGGCTGGGTTGTTGTAGAGTATGTGTGCTCTTTCCTTAGATTGCTTTCACACCAAGGTGGCACATCGCTCGTGGCAAGTGGCAGATGGTAAGTGGCAAATGACGCGTGGCACGGTGATTTCAGACCAAGGTTACACATTTTACGGTCACTCGGTTCAAAAGATGACATCATCATGTTATTGGTGTCCGAAGTCCTAATTAATCTTGTCACAATTATCTATCACGGCAGAAAGTGAGGCAAACGTGTTTCAACACCCTGAAAAATATCAAGAAAAATATTTAGATAATTCTACCACTGAAAGTATTTTTATTCTACTGAGGTGATGTATTATGCAAACACTTGTATTTCCAGAATTTGTACAAATATTATGTTGATTGTTTCATTATCTGGAAGAGGGCATAGTTGTGTACGAGAGCAGGCACAAATTCTTTGTTTCTTCCTGCAAGCTCGTGCGTGGTTACCTTCTCAACCAATGCCTCGCTCACTGGGCGACCGAAACCTCATTGATAGACTCTGCCTAGACACTTCAAAACTACTTTATATATGTCATGCATCGAAATTATTTCCTTTGTATATCATATATTATATGATATAATAATTAGTTTGGACGTGAAAGCTCCATTAAATTTGACACTATCCAAGGTGTCAGGTCACACATTAAAGAAAAACTACTGAAAATGTGTTTCTGTATACTCGTTTTCAAGTGGTGTGTCAAATAGTATGCGACGTTTCACCTTGGTATGAAAGCAGCCTCAGACCAAAGTTGTACGTAGCACGTGTCAGGCCGTTTTCATTCGGTTCAAAAAGCATCATCAGAGAATGACGATGTTATTGTTTTATGTCTTAATCTTTTAACAATAACCTGTCTGTCGCTTGGAGGAATAAAGAGGAGGACTGTGGGGGCAGACTTGTTCCAATACCTATCCAGGGTGTATGAGGGGTAAGTTTAAGGTGGTCCCTGAGTTGAAACTACTGCATATCAATATACAGTTGTCAGCACTCATACCTCTTACACTCGTATTCGTTGCACAGCAGAAGTGACAACTCTGTGTTTGTGTTCATTCTCGTACGGCGGACAACTTGAATGGATTAGAGCATATAATCATTCCGATACAAAATTCGAAACAAAGCACTGAACTAGTATCCTGAAAATACTCGTGTGGATTTTTTTCTCTCTCTTTTTTTCTCGCAAACAAATTATTTGATCATTCTACCATGGAGAGTGTTGTTGTTGTATTGAGGTTATGTATCATACAAACACTTGTATTTTACAACAGTTTATACAAATGTTATGTTGATTGGTTGATTGAGGCATAGCTGTGCACGAGAGTAAGCATACATTGTAGCGTGTCCTCCTGCAAGACCGCGCATGATTACCCTCATCTAAGGTCTCGTTCACTGGGCGACCGAGACTGTGTTATCATGTGTGTTTGACAGAATCTGTCTAGATAATTCAAAACTACTCTGTATGACGTACATCCAAATCTTTTCCTTTTTATATCAAGTTATATGATTTTAATCTTTTCATATTAACTTGGCTAATAATAACTTTGGGTGTAAAAGCGCCACTAAAATTTGACAACACTGTCCGAGGTGCAGGTCGCACACTGAAAAAAGCGGGCCAGTCCAATCTTGGTGTGACACACAGGTCGCGACGTGACATGTCCCTTCTGTGTGAAAGCTTTCACATTTTGTATGTTCATTTTCAAGTGGCGTGCCACGTACGACCTACCACCTTGGTGTGAAAGCGACCGAAGTCCCATTATTCTTACAAAGGTTCATGTTCAGGGAACGCGCACTCGACTATTTATAAACAAAATTAATAATAATAATAATAATAATAATCATAAATGAATAAATAGATAAATAAATAAAAACTCACCGCACTTATTTCCCCAGAGATCACCTCGGACTTCTGGGTTGGGGGAGCCATAAGGAACGAGACATGGACATGGGTGGACGGTAACCCCATTGAGCTGGGAACCCCCTACTGGTCCCTCAGGTATGACCCCGACTCTCTTTCTCCTCCGGAAAAGTCGCCTCCCAATAATGTAATAGATGAAATATATTCTTCAACTAGGGATTTGATTATTTAATTCCGTTTTTTTAAGGGGGGAGGATGAAAGTCAATCAAGAAAGCAATACAATCTCCCCGAGGGTTGTTATAAAAAAAATCATTTCCAAACAGATTACGAATCATGAGATTCAACTGGAAATATTATCACATGATCTTTCTCCCCCCTAGAACGAACCCTGATTGCCAGCATCTCAACCAGACCGTTATTTACGAGAAGTCTTGTAATCAGTACCTGCAACGACCTTTGACTCCCGTCGTAGGCATGTGCGCCGCCCTTACTTTCGAAAACTTCTTCTACATGAGCGACGAAGACTGCCTAACGAAGAAGAGCCCTCTGTGCGTCGCAGGAAAAGAACCTACTGTGAAGGTGTGAGGCGGTCTCAAGCATTCCTGGTCTTCCATGAAGTACTTTTTACTTTGCGTTTTTAATGTTGTTATCCATTTCGTTTCCTGGCATTGGCGACCGGGTTGCGAATAGAAGCAGGTTCATGTTGCGATGCTGCATTTGTGACTGATAGTTATATCAGCCGACTTCAATAAGAAATTTTTAATAATTCCTTTCATAACTGCGTGCGGAACACACACACACACACACGTGCGTATATGTGTGTGTGTGTATGTGTGTATATTCACATACATACATACATACAAACACACACACACACACACACACACATACACACACACACACACATACATATATATATATATATATATATATATATATATATATATATATATATATATATATATATATATATATATATGTGTGTGTGTGTGTGCTCTTACACAAATAAAAGACAAATGAATGTTTATAAAACATAAATGACTCATTGTTAGAGCTGCTACACACAGCATTATGACACATTATTGTGAAGAAAGGGGTAAAAATGACTTAACGAATAGAATAAGTACAGAAAAGGATACGGATGAACAAGAAATGGAAAAGAAACGGAGAAGTAAACACCCTGCAAAATTACCTGAGGCGAGAGCTTGAGTCCAAGGCAGGGGTGATCCCCTACACTGGGCCTCAGTCTCCGCCTTCTAAGCCCCCCCCCCCCCCCGGCAGCAACAAGCAAGCAGTATCGTACGTACAACACTTTTTTTTCTATTGACTGGGTCTCGTTTGGTGTTTGACTAATTCGATATTTCTTTTTTCCTTCTTCTTCGTCTTTTTCTTGTGTGTACATCTCCGCACCTATATGCGTGGCATGTCTAAACTTAGGCATGGCAATTAGAATGACCATAATGAAATTAGAATAATAATCATAGAATTGCTCCTGCTGTTGTTGTATCACTATCATGACTAACATCATTATTACTATTATTAACAAATATTAGCATTAGTACTGTTTTTTCATCATTGATCAAAATGGCATAATAAAACTAAAGGTATAAACATCACAAAGCAATAAAAATGAGATTGATAAGGACAGCACTGCTAACATTAATCAATAACAATAAACATAAATACAAACTATATTTAACACTTTAATGTTGCAATATTATTTGCAACATATTGTCGTGTTTATTTAAGTTTACGCTTACTTATTCTTCTATACCCTTGTGCATGAAAGAAAAAGTAAAAGTACGTCATTTTCAAGAATAACTTAATAAGACTGTTTGACATCGTTTCATCGGATTTTACCTGACCATTGGTATATTATGAACATGTATTACTATACTATACTAGAATTATGAAATGTATACAAGATGAAAATAAGGTATCCTTTTCTGAGATTTCACACAGTCATATACTTTTTAATTTCTTAATATTGTGTTATTACTACATATCAGTTTCATATGAATTTGCAGATTACCAAATGTACGTATGTCTGATTTCCAGATTTTATACTACAACTACATAAAAATTCTAATCTAGTTCCAAATGCGAAAGTATTGTTATTTGCAATAATCACATGAAAACCGTCTTATGTATATGTGTATGCCTGTGCGCATTATATATACTAGATATCCGTGAATTTATATGTACTATATATACCGATATGTATATATGTATATACATATATATGTAAATATATGTATACGAGTATATTTCTATATATATGAATATATACATTTATACGTATGTTATATATATACATATATATACATCCACATGTAGATATATGTATATATATATATGTATATATTTATAAATGTATATAGATATGCACACGTAAACATATATATATATATATATATATATATATATATATATATATATATATATATATATATATATATAATATTTCTTTTTACATGTGTATATATAAATGTATTATATGTACATGTATTTATTTGTATAGATATGTATGTATATATATATACATATATGTGTGTACACACATGATTTATGTATGTATATATGTACATATATGTGTGTGTATGTATACACATGGATTTATATATAAATATATAGATATATATATAAATGTGTGTATATATAATTTAAGTGTGTGTATGTGTGTATAGATATATATACATGTACTGAGCACCCACCCACCCCTCTTAGATGATGCTCGCTCCCTGTGTTGTTTCGTATGTGTGTACTCTCCCATTGCGTGCACAGCATGTGCGTGTGTGTGTGCAAGCATAAGTATATATACGAGTATTTGTATATGTGTGTGTAGGTGTATTTACGTATGTTAGTAAGTGTGCGCGCGCGCGTGTGTGTGACTGGGTGAACGAGTGTTGAATTGAGTGCGCTCCCTGGGACGCACGCGGTCCGTGCGCTATGCATATGTGGTTGTATATGTATAAGCTGTATATACAGTTTCAATGGTTGGCATATGCTTGTCTGCATACGTATGTAAAAACATATACATATATATATATATATATATATATATATATATATATATATATATATATATATGTGTGTGTGTGTGTGTGTGTGTGTTTGTATAGACAGATATAGACATATATAATATATACATATATGCATATACATAGATACATACACAAGAGTGTATGTATTTATGTATCTACATTTTTATATATGTGTGCGTATATATGCATGTGTGTTGTGTGTATGTATATATATGTGTATATGTGTGTGTGTTTGTGTGTATAAGTATGTGTGTGCATAAGTGTGTGTATGTATATATATGTGCATATGTATGTGTGTAGAAAGAGAGAGAGAAAATAATTATACATGATTAATCTTTACTATCTTATAATTGTTATTACTTGCGTTATTACAATATTGGCATTCTAAGTATTATGTTGTAGCATTTTGCATGCAAATGCGTTATTTATGATCTTGCCTAGTCTTTTGTCGTTGCCGCGATTATGATTTTATTATCATCATTATTGCTATTACCATCTTCATCACTGATACTAACTCTGCTATTGATAGCACTATTATTATTATTACCATTATTATTATTATTATTGTTTTGTTGTTATTCTCATTATTATTATTTTTACTAGTACTATTGTCATCACAATTACTTCATTATTATTGTTGTTGTTTTTATCATTATCATTATTGTAATCATTATTGTTGTTATTCTCATTATCATTACTATTGCTATAATCGTCATCATTATCAACATTATCATGATCCTCACCATCATCATTATTATCATTATCATCAGTGTCATCATTATTTTTCGTAACTTCGTTGATATATATCAAATGATCATATTCATATATAAAGAAAACAAAATGTGCATTAAGTTAAATGAAAAAGGAGTTTTTAAAGGAAATATCCTTGTTTCCATTACCGATTTGGTTAGAAAAAAGCTGCATGTAGTTATTTACGGATGAACTGTACATGGCATTTCGGATATCAGTTCTTATCTACATACGTAAATCTGTTCATTACTAATTGCAACAGTCATTTTTTTATGAATTTCCATCTTCACTGAACTTCCATTTGGGAAAAATACGATTCCGTCACTATTTAACTTCCTATTATCATACAAACCCCAAATATAATTACGATCCTCTTAAAGATTATAGGTATCATAAATAAGATTAATAATATATGATTTTATAAGTACAACATATCTTTGTATATATGTAAAATTTTAATATTATATATATATATATATAATATATATATATGTGTGTGTGTGTGTGTGGTGTGTGTGTGTTGTATATATGTTTTGTATAAACATTATCAGATGGTCTTTTCATCATTATTATAATACTTATTCTCTTAAAGATTATAGGTATCATCATAATTGCTCGTTTAATCGTTATCAAATGGTCTTTTCAGCATAGTTATAATATTGAACGGTTCTTGTTTATTATAATAATTTCCATTAAATGATATAACACGTGATGTCAAATTATTTTTGTACATATATATTTGCGCCGTGAGTGGCCAAAATTCCTTTTTTTTTTTTTTTTTTTATCTAGAACCAATAAGTAATTGCGACCCAAGTTAAAACTGCCACTTAAGGTTCTCTAGAATTTGGGATTTCCCGTTTCATAGTTGTAAAATGTACTCAGTGTTGTTTTTGTAAGAACTGTTACTATAAATAGTAATGCCACGAGATACGGCCGTGCTTATCACATCAACGCGTTATTCCCCCTGACTCTGCCTCTGATATCTGCATCCTCAGTTGATAGCATTCTTATTTAGCTTATTATCCAACCCCAGTGTTTAAAAACGTAAACAACCATTTCCTTTCCCAAATAGCTAAAAAATTACTCAGATCAGCTCTCGTTTTTCCTTTCTCCCTCTTCTCTATCCTCCCATCCTCTGTGTGTGTGTTTGTGTGTGTGTGTGTTTGTGTGTGTGAGTGTGTGTGCATAAGTATATACATATATATATATACATATATACATATATATATATAAATATATATATATATATATATATATATATATATATATATATATATATATATATATATATATAGCGTGTGTGTGCGTATTCGTAAATATATAATAGATATTTTTTTATTTCTTATATACTCCAGAATAAATATATATACATATATACATACTCATAAAGATATGTGTATATATGTATATATATCATATGTGTGTGTGTGCGTGCGTGTGCGTGTGCGTATACATCCCGCTGGTGGTGGCGGAAGGTGCAAAAATCAGCATAGCTTCAACCACCGCCAATTTCACTACTGTAATGATTCAGCAAAGTTAGCAAGATTACTATCATTGCTGTTTCCCCTTAAATCTTTTAGTGATTAAGGTAGTTGGCAGGATGGAGGTTTACAGAAAACAAAATGAACCTTATAATATTTATTGAGAGAAAGTTAAACAAAAGTAGATAAAACTAACACAAAAGACTAAAAACAAAACAAACTAGTGGGGTATTAAAACCTAACTATACAGCAAATAAAAGTGAAAAAAAGAAACTGAAACCAGACAACTGCATAATACCAAAAGTATATATAGTTCATAAAACACAAGTAAAATAAAACTGGACCAAAACCAAACTGCAAATAATGTAAAAGACTTAAAAATTAAACCGAACTCAAGTGAGCAAAAATCAAATAAAATATAATTACTAAAAGCTTAAAAGTAAAAATTAACTTAAATCAGCAAAAGTAAAACAATATAAATAATAAAACAGCAGAAAAAACTACAAGTGAAGCAGAACTTCAATTAAATTAAATAACATAAAAAGAGAACAAAAGACTACGGCAAATTAAATACAACAACATAACAAAAAGCCTACGACGGTCCAGTACAACATAGCTCAAAATACCAAAAAAGAAAGCAAAGTACATCCCTTTTAAAGAATGACAACCTGATGTCCTTTGGCCGGAAACAAAACTCTACTTACCTGTCACAACGGCGACTCGATGGGCCTTGCAAATGACCCAGGGTTCCAGAGATCGAACGCAAGCTAGAGGGATTCTGACCGAGTGTCTGGTTCTTATTTATAATCAAGATTCACAGTTGTCAATGACTTCTTTAAATTATTTTTTTAATCATTCAAAATATCTGCAAACTTATTAATATGATCACATTCATACACTAAGACAACAGCTTGTCCCTTATCAGGTTTAGATATGATATCCTTATTTTTTACTAAATCCTTGAGTAGCTGAAGGTCTTCCACCTTTTCTTTTCTATGAGAAAAAAGTAAAGAGAAAACTAGATTTTTTTATTTTAAAAGATTATATGACTTTTGGTTCTGTACAATCATTTAATGGGTTATGAAAATTTAAAAATTTTAATAACTTTTCAAAATATAAGAGAAAATGAGTATATATATATATATATATATATATATATATATATATATATATATATATATAAAATGTATGTATGTATATAAAATATATGTATATATGCATATATATAAAGATGGCTATTTGTATGGACATAGATAGACAGACACATATGTGTACAAATAAATTATATATGTGTATTTTATAATGTGTATATATTTTTTTTCTTTTGTGTGTGTGTGTGTTTGTGTGTGCACATGTGTGTATGTGTGTGTTGTTTACATTCGATTATCAACAGTATTTCTTATCATTATTGATGATTATTGTTTATGTTGTTGTTTAATTGTGGGTATTAGTGACATCACTGTTACCATTATCACTATTATTCTCACACACATATACAGCTTCTGACTCTGACTTTTCATTGGCTGGGGTCACGCAAGGGGGCGGAGTTATCAAGGTATAAAAGTCAGAGCTTGCGCGTTTAGGATCTTTATTCATATTTTCACTCTAGGAAATTTTCCGTTTACTTTTCTCTTCAAATCTCGCTCTTAAGGTAATGACTATTGCTGATCTTCGCACTGGTTCGTGATCACTGATTTGCTGTAACTATCATATGTGTGTGCTTCGTTTTTTTTTTTTTTTTTTTAACTATAATTCATCAAACAGTTCCTGTTATTTTTCATATATATTTGCTTCGACTTGTCTGGATTATGTCACTCGAAACGATTTTTTATTTGACAGAGCAAGGTCAACGAGACAACATGGTATTCATCAAGGTCTTGTTAGTAGCAGCGTTTTGCATTTACCAAGGTCAGTCTCCACAGGTTCACGTTTAACTATAAGCTACCTTTATCTGTCTATCTATCTCCCTTGCTCTCTCATTCTTTTTCTTTCTCCTTTCTCTTTCTCTCACTCACTCACACTCGCTTGTCTGCCATGTCCCCTTACGTCTTCCTTATTTCCCTCTCTCTCTTTCTATCTGCACATTTGGCTTAGAATCCATGTATATTTTCACACCGACTAGTTACTAACACCCACAGCCGCATGCAAGGAGGAAGGTTGAAACTCTCCACTTAAATAGAAATGAAACCTTGTATAAAACAGAAAACGGCATCAGCGCCTACTTCCCTTTGCCAAATGTGCGAAGGTCAGAGATGTAATAACGAGCTTATCGGTAGCAGTATTCCTTAGCAGCAATTATTGATCTAATTCTTGACCAAAGAAAATCTCCCTTCAGGTGTGGCGAGGTGTACCCCCTGGAGCCAGATCAAGTGCAAGACGAACGATAAATGTGTGCACATCTACGACCTCTGCAACGGATGGTACGACTGCGACGATAAATCCGACGAAGAAGACAGATTGTGCTCTGATTCATCAGTGATGGTTGCCTAGTATTTGCATAATTTTGTTGACATTTTTTTTTAACTACTTTCTGACAACTTTCTTAATGAAAGAACGTGTAATATTTCTTTGGGTCTTGATCCAATAGTATTAATCAAAAAACATTATGTATCGTGATTTCATAACATATCTCTTATTAAACACTGACCTCTCCCTGCCAACACTAACATCCTTCCAACACTTCCTTCTCTCTAACCTCTTCCTTCCAACACTAACCTCTTCCTTCCGATATTAACCTCTACCTGACATCACTAACTTCATCCTTTCCCATATCAACGTTTTTTTGCCAACTCTGAGTGAAGGTTTGCCATACCAAGACCTGCTCGCAAGCTAACCACATTCATTATTTTATTTCTTCCAACATGTTTTCTCTACAAAACTAACCTCTTCCTTCCGAGCCTGACTTCTCCCTGACAACACTAACTCCCCCATCCTTCCCAAAATTTATGTTTTCCCTACTACCATCCGTTTGCAGATTTGGGGCAAAACACTCTGCACAACACCTGGAACATTACTTTGCAAACAAGGGGATAACAAGAGATGCTTGCCCGCCAGGAGATACTGCACTTCGTCCAACCTTCCTTGCGAAGATAGAGACGAGCGCCTGTGCCAGGTTAGAATGCTACAACGGTGCTAATGGGGTGTTAATAGTAAGCATAATACAATTTTCTTATCATTTGATGCTTGTGTGTGTGGTTGGATGAGTGACTGCGTGTATGCTCTGGCTTTTTTACAATCTATCACTTTCTCGTCACCCAGATGTTCAACGATGGAAAGCTTATACCTTATGATGAGATCGTGGTACGGTCGAACGTGTTTTTGGCCGAAATTTCGGGTCAAGAGTTCCATGAAAAGTTCAACGTTACAATTGAACACCCCGATTGTCCTCACCTGTACACACGTGTTGGCGACCACTGCTTGTCATTCTTTTTCTTTGGATTGGTGAGTTTATTTGTATTCTTTTTTTAGTGTGTGCGTGTATCTTAATGGACATGGTACAGCAGTTATTCTGTCTCTTTTCGTCTTACGTTCTAACTTTACCTTTTCTATTTTTTTCCTCTGCCTCTATCTCCGTCTTTCCCTTTCTCCCTTCTTTCATCTGGGCTTACCTGTGTACTCACATCATTTTCTCTTATCCCCCCCCCCCTGTATTCACTCCCATATGCGTGTCTTTTTGCAGGTCAATTGGGGAGAAGCTCGCTCTTTCTGCAAGATGAATGGCGGTGACCTTTTGACCTTTCAAGATGGCGTCGGGACCTTCTACGAAATCGTCCGCCACCTCCGCGAGCACAGTGAGTACTGGGGTTGGGTTGTAGAGTATGTGTGCTCTATCCTTAAACTGCTTTCACACCAAGGTGGCACATCGCTCGTGGCAACTGGCAGATGGTAAGAGGCAAATGACGCGAGGCACTAGGATTTCAGACCAAAGTTACATATGTCGCGTTCACTCGCTTCAAAAGATCACATCATCGGAGCCCGACTATGTTACTGGTAACCGAAGTCCTAATTAATCTTGTCACAATTATCTATCTGTTACTTAGAAGAATAAAGTGGATGACTTTGAGGCATAAAGTGAAGCAAACGTGTTCCAACACCCGAAATAAAAAAAATGCCAGGAAAAATATTTAGATAATTCTACCATTAAAAGCATTTTTATTGTATTGTATTGATGTATTATATAAACACTTGTATTTCCAGAATTTGTACAAATATTATGTTGATTGTTTCATTAGCTGGAAGAGGGCATAGTTCTGCACGAGAGCAGGCACACATGCATATTTTCTTCCTGCAGGCTCGTCCAAAGCCTCGCTCACTGTCAGAATCTGTCTAGACACTTCAAAACTATTTTATGTATGCCATACATCCAAATGATTTCCTTTTTATATCATATGTTATATGATATAATAATTAGCTTGGACGTGAAAGCTCTATTAAATCTGACACATTGTCCAAGGTAGTAGGTCACACATTAAAGAAAATCTACGAAAAGGGGTAAGTTTAAGGTGGCCTCTAAGTTGAAACTATTGCATATCAATATACAGTTGTCAGCACTCATACTCCTACACCCGTTTTCGATGCACAACAGAAGTGATAACTATATTTGTGTACATTCTCATATGGCTGACAGTCTGAATGGATTAGAGCATATGATCATTCCGATATAAAATTCGGAACAAAACCGTGATTTAGTATCCTGGAAATACTCGTATAGTTTTTTTTTCGCAAAAAAAAAAAAAAAAAAAAAAAAAAAAAAAAAAAAAAAAAAAAAATATATATATATATATATATATATATATATATATATATATATATATATATATATATATATTTGATAGGTTTACCATGGAGAGTATTGTTATTTACTGAGGTGATATATCTTACTAACAATTGTATTTCACAACAGTTTGTACAAATGTTATGTTGATTGTTTTATTGTCTGGAAGAGGCATAGTGTATGTTGCACCAGAGTAATCATACGTCGCATTGTTTCCTCCTACAAGACCGCGCATGATTACCCTCATCTAAGGTCTCGTTCACTGGGCGACCGAAACTGTATTGTCATGTGTGTTTGACAGAATCTGACTAGATAATTCAAAACTACTCTGTATGACGTACATCAAAAACTTTTCTTTGTTATATCAAGTTATATGATTTTAACCTTTTCATATTAACTTGGCTAATAATAACTTTGGGTATAAAAGCGCTACTAAAATCTAACAACACTGTCCGAGATGGCAGGTCGCCCACTGAAAAAAAACGGGCCAGTCCAATCTTGGCGTGACATACAGGTCGCAACGTGACATGCCACTTCTGTGTGAAAGCTTTCACATTTTGTATGTTCATTTTCAAGTGAAAGCGACCTAAGTCCCATTAGTCTTACAAAGGTTCATATTGTTCAGGGAACGTGCACTCGATTACTTATTTTAAAAAATAATAATCTCACCGCACTTATTTCCCCAGATATCACCTCGGACTTCTGGGTTGGGGGAGCCGTAAGGAACAAGACATGGACATGGGTGGACGGTAACCCCATTGAGCTGGGAACCCCCTACTGGTCCCTCAGGTATGACCCCGACTCTTTCTCCTGCGGAAAAGTTAGCTTCCAATAATGCAGTAGATGAAATATCCTCAGAATTCAGTCCATTTTCTTCGAGTAACGATTCGATTATTTAATTCCGTTTATTTAGGGGGTGGATAAAAGTCAATGAACAAAGCAATACAATCTCCCCGAGGGTTGTTATAAAAAATCATTTAGGATCATTCCCAAAACAGTTTACGAAGCATGAGATTCAACTGGAAAAAAAATCACATGATCTTTCTCCCCCATAGAACGAACCCTGATTGCCAGCATCTCAACCAGACCGTCATTTACGAGAAGTCTTGTAATCAGTACCTGCAACGACCTTTGACTCCCGTCGTAGGCATGTGCGCTGCCCTTACTTTCGAGAACTTCTTCTACATGAGCGACGAAGACTGCCTAACGAAGAAGAGCCCTCTGTGCGTCGCAGGAAAAGAACCTACTGTAAAGGTGTGAGGCGGTCTCAAGCATTCCTGGTCTTCCATGAAGTACTTTTTTTTTAATGTTGTTAGCCAATTCGTTTCCTGACATTGGCGACCGGGTTGCGAATAGAAGCAGGTTCATGTTGCGAAACTGCATTTGTGACTGATAGTTATATCAGCTGACTTCAATAAGAAATTTTAAATAATTGTATTTTTTCCTTGATATTCCTTTCATAACTCTGGGTAACACACTCACACACACACACGTGTGTATATGTGTGTGTGTGTATCCACATACATACATACATACATGCCAACACATACACACACACACACACATACATTGTGTATTGTGTATATTATATATTGTGTGTGTGCTCTTACACAAATAAAAGACATACGAATGTTTATAAAACAGAAATGACTCATTGTTAGAACTGCTACACACAGCATTATGACACATTATTGTGGCGAAAGGGGTAAAAATGACTTAACGAATAGAATAAGTGGACAGAAGAAGAGATGAACAAGAAAAGGAAAAGAAACGGAGAAATAAAGACAAAATTACCTGAGGTGAGGGCTTGAGGCCAAGTTAGGGGTGATCCCCTACATTGAGCCTCAGTCTCCGCCTTCTAAGCCCCCCTCCCCCCCACGGTAACAAGCAAGCAGTATTGTACAGCACCTTTTTTCTAGTGATTGGGTCTCGTTTAGTGTTTGACTAATTCGATATTTCTTTTTTCTTCTTCGTATTCTTGTGTGTGTATATCCCCGCATCTATATGCGTGGCATGTCTTGAACTTAAGCATGGCAATTAGAATGACCATAATAAAATTAGAATAATCGTAGAATTGCTCCTGCTGTTGTTGTATCACTGTTATGACTAACATCATTATCACTATTAACAAATATTAGCGTTACTACTCTTTTTTCATTATTGATCAAAATGGCATGAATAAAACTAAAGGTATAAAAATATGACAAAACAATAAATATGAGGGTTAAAGTTACCGAGAGTGACGCACTGAGATAGAGAAAAATGGACACTGCCATCTTATAGAGCATAAAAAATAGACTAGGAAACAATATAAATTAATCTGCAGCGGCCTCATGTTTCCCGGAAAATGAGGGAAATAGGTTCTGCATGTCACCGCTCAGAGACCAAGTCCACAACACCCTCAAAATGGCAGGGTCCATAATTTCTCGTTTTCTATTGCTCCATTTCTTTCATTTTCTATATCATTTTCTATAAGGATCGCGTTTTCCTTTGATCATAGGTCTCGCGTTTTCTGTTGACAACCATGGAAATCATTTCTAACAACATTTCCTTTAGTTTTTTTATGCTACTACATATCTTTGGTTGCTCTCTCAAATGTAGCTGCGGTTTTATGTAGTTTTTCCTTATCATTTCTATTATCAGATTCTTAATTATTTAACAATACTACTGTTTGTTTACCGTAATTGCCTCATATATCGGAACAATACACTTGCGGTCGCTTGCTCACTCACTCTCACTTAAGCCGGTGACATGGCAGCAGCAAGCTCGAACTTTTGTCGTCAGTGTGACATGGGGTATGTTCTCTTTTATATTTAAGTAATTTGTAATTGTATTGTGTATATTTTATTTGCTAATATCATTACAATTTTACTGATAAATGTTATTTATGGTAGGTACGGGCAATTTTGGCAGCAATACGGCGGCCAGGCCGACCTCTTGCTCGATCTGTGCCGGTCGCACAACTTATCAACCAAAAATTTAATTGTCCAAAGTGCGGTGAAAACTGCCGCCTTGATAATGATTATTATTTTCGGTGCGACAAATCAAAGAAAGTAAATAATAGAACAGTTAGATGCAATTTCAAGAAATCACTTTTTAAGAACACCTGGTTTGATAACAGTAAGCTCGATTTTGAGACTAACTTAAAATTCGCCAATTTGTATGTAAGAGAGGCCTTTTCCTACGAATCTGCACGGAGCGACTTTGTTTCCAAACAAGACTATTTGTGATTGGGCAAGCTTCTGTCGGGAGGTTTTCATTTCTTGGTGTTTAGATAATGAGTCAAACCAGATAGGAGGGCCAGGGGAAATTGTTGAAATTGATGAGAGTAAATTTGGTAAAAGAAAATATAACGTTGGTCGACTCATAGAAGGTCAGTGGGTTTTTGGAGGAGTATGCCGCAAAAGTAGGAAATTCTTTTTCGTACCTGTGCAGACGCGTGACTCTCTTACTTTGCTTAAAGTCATTAAAGAGCGTATCCACCCAGGGACAACGGTCATTAGTGATTGTTGGAAGGCATACAACTGTCTTGAAACGAGGGCTATCAACATTTTACTGTGAATCATTCATACAATTTTGTTGACCCTGACACTAAGGCGCACACCAATACGATCGAGCGTAAATGGAGGGATGCAAAAGCCAAAGTGCCCCGCTTCGGCAGGGGGAGGTACCACTTTATTGGGTATTTGGCTAGGGCCATCTTTATGATGGCCCACACAGAAGAAAACAAAAGATTCCATCAGTTCCTCCTCGCCGCTGCTCGTCTGTACCCCCCACACTGACGGTATGTGGCAATTATTTTTTGTAACGAAATAGATGTCTCTTGGCACGAAGTGCTAAGAAGTAGGGGTCCTTATAGGCGTATATATTACCACAGGGGGTCCAGGGGGCAGAGCCCCCTGGCTAGGGAATATATAGATCGTAGTGTATAAATCCCACAGGGTTAAGGTTAGGTTGGTTTATTGGTTAGGACGCATTGTACGATTACCACAGGGGATGTGGATTATGTGAAACCCCGTAGAATTTTTTTTACCGAGCGACGGGTTTTTATCCCCGTATAGTTTTTTTTTTTTTTTTTTTTTTAATTTGGCGCGTCGGTCCGTAGACTTTCAAAGATGGCGAGGTGCGTCCGTAGAGTTTCAATTGCCGAATTTTAGCGTTTTTTGTGCTTGTTTACATCGTTCGTCGGACAATGTTTGGCTCGGGTTTTCGAAAAATCGACTTTTTAACGTTTCATAAATCACTTTCTTCGATTTCTGCAGCTTCCTATTGACACCCAGTGCTATCTATTATCCCCCCCCTTCAACCCCCGATTCCCCACGCATCCCCCAAGATTGTTGGGTAGAGGAAAGATATAAAAAATCCGATTTTGGAACTTAGTCTCTGAGAGGGTGCGTCGCTCTCGGTAACATTTACCAATATGAGATTGATAAGGACAGCACTGCTAACATAAATCAATAACAATGAAAATAAATACGAACTATATTTAACACTTTAATGTTGCTAGATTATTTGCAACATATTGTCGTATTTATTTAAGTTTACGCTTACTTATTCTTCTATACCCTTGTGACTGACAGAAAACGTAAAAGTAAGTCGTTTTCAAGAATAACTTAATAAGACTGTTTCATCGTTCATTGATTTACTGCCATTGGTATTGACTTAACTTACATCTAGACATGAATGTATCAGATGAAATAGTATCTTCTGAGATTTAACAGTCATATACTTTTTAATTTCTTAATTTTGTGTTATAACTACATATCCGTTTCATATGAATTTGAAGATTCAGACACACGTACATTTGTACGTATGTCTGATTTCCAGATAATAGTTACAAATGCAAAAGTATTGTTAGTTGCAATAATCACATGAAAACCGTCTTATGTATATGTGTATGCCTCTGCGCATGGTTATATATACTATATCATGAATTTATATGTACTATATATACCGATATGTATATATTATATGTTTATGCATATATAAGTAGATATATGTATACGAGTATATATCTATATATATGAATATATATTATATATATATATATATATATATATATATATATATATATATATATATATATATATATATATATATATATATATATATATATATATATATATATATATATATATGTATGGATGTGTGTATATATAATTTATGTGTGTGTGTATGTGTGTGTACATATATATACATATTGTAGCGTAACACACTGTACTGAGCACCACCACCCCTCTCTTAGATGATGCTCGAGGACTAGGTTCAGCCGAGTCAGCACCAGCTGACAGACACATTAGTCGACACAGGCCGGGCTCGCATATCAGACTAATCCTTTATCGCTGTGTGTGTACACTCCCATTGCGTGCACAGCATGTGCGTGTGTGTATGCAAGCATAAGTATATGTACGAGTATGTGTATATGTGTGTCAGTGCATTTACGTATGTTGGTAAGTGCTCGCGCGCGCGCGTGTGTGTGTGATTGAGTGAACGAGTGTCCCGTGCGCTATGCATATGTGGGTGTATATGTATAAGCTGTATATACAGTTTCAATGATTAGCATATGCTTGTGTGCATACGTATGTCAAAACAAGTGTCTACGTGGGCTGCTTGCGTGCGGTGTTTGCGTGTGTGTGTGGTTGCGCTTTCTGATTGTCAGGTATGTTAATATAATGTTTTTATGTATTTTACCTATCTTACGTATTTTATCTATTATATTCCACTCTCTTAATCCAATATATTTCGGTTTTATTCTATTGTTTTAAAGTTTTATTGTCATTTTATAAAATTTGAAAACTGTTTCACGTCATAAGCGTGACGTCACGACCTCCCGCGGCTCTTTTGTACGGTTTGGAAAAATACATTCGTTGTTCTACTGCACCACGAGGCGTTTCTTTCCTCCACCACTCTGTCATTTTATATATATTGTGAAGAACTGATACTACGTGGCCGACAGCTCCAGCAAAGAATCCTGAAAGGACGGGGAAAGTTAAGCATTGAGCTTAAGTGACAGTATTAATTAAAAATAGGAGCTGGACCATGCAAAATTGCACTTATACATACACCACCTATCATATACAGCCTAGTGGTCTTCTACTTGACTTCATTCTTTTCTTGTGTCTTCTACTACATATTTTCCTTTCATTTCCCCTCCTCCTGCATCTTGTATTGTTCCTATGCTAGCCTATTCCTGCCTTTTCTCCCTGGACTTTTCACGGTGATTTTTATATTTATCTAATAGTAGTATTAGTAGGGGATTTTACAGCAGGAGGTGGGCTTACCTACAGATGCCCACTGACCTTCATGGGGAGGGATCCTGGCTCTTAAGGCACCCTTCTTGGTAGATGAGACCACCTCAGGACTACTACGTACACTACGATATATATGTGTGTGTACATAACAGATATTCATACTTATATATGTATACATATATGTGTATGTGTACATGTATAAAATATTACATACACATATATAAGTATGTGATATATATATAAGCGTTACATATTGTAGAATAATAAGGTTATATTTATTAGAAAAAAAAATGCATCATATCAACATTTTACAATGGTGGAAGAAATCCCAAGGACAAGCAATTACAGTGGCCTACGAATTTTCGGCGTTTTGGCAAAGGGTAACAAACTCCCACGGACTATACATCGCTGTTTCATCTTCACGTGAGTTATAAACATGTATACGTACTTTCCAATTATAAATTTATACAGACAAAGGCATACCCACATAAATGCACACATACCCATATATATATATATATATATATATATATATATATATATATATATATATATATATATATATATTTGTGTGTGTGTATGTGTGTATATATATATATATATATATATTATTATGTATATATACATATAAGTGTTTTATATATATGTATATATGTATGCATGTGTGTGTTTAGATATAGACATATATATAATATACATATATATTCATATACATAGATACATACACAAGTGTGTATGTATCTATGTATCTACATTTCTATATGTGCGCATATTTATGCATGTGTGTTGTGTGTGTGTATTTATATATGTGTGTGTATATATGTTTGTGTATATAAGTGTGTGTATGTATAGGAACTGGACAGGAACTGGGGACCCTACCACGTACTCACTCCAAGATCATCACATGAAAATTACAATTGTGGTTAGACATGGACTCAAGACTGTCACGACGGCAATCTGAGTTCGAGGGTTCGAGTCACCGGCCGGCGCGTTGTTCCCAAGATCATCACAACATGAAAACTACAATTAAGTATCATGCTGTGCCCACGGCGGCTCAAACATGAACCTACCGTAAAAAAAAAATGTATACATGTGTGTATATGTGTGTGTAGAGAAAGAGAAAAAATATATGATTAATCAGTACTATCTTATAATTGCTATTACTCGCATTTTACAATATTGGCATTCTAAGTATTTGTTGTAGCATTTTGCATGCAAATGTATTATTTATGATCTTGCCTAGTCTTTTGTCGTTGCCGCGATTATGATTTTATTATCATTGTTGCTATTTCCATCTTCATTACTGATACTAACTCTGCTAATGATAGCACTATTATTATTATTACCATTAATATTATCATTATTATTATTATTATTATTATTATTATTATTATAGTTATTATAGTTATCATAGTTATTATGATTATTAACATAATTATAACTGTTTTATAATTACTACTTTTTATAATTTTTATTATCATTATTATTATAAGCATTATTATTGTTGTTATTATTATTATCTTTACTAGTACTATTGTCACCATAATTACTTTATTATTGTTGTTGTTTTTATCATTATCATTATTGTAATCATTATTGTTGTTATTCTCATTATTAGCATTACTATTGCTATTAACGTCATTATCAACATTATCATGATCCTCACCATCATCACTACTATTACTATCACTATCACTACAACTATTATAATCATTAAAACTATTATTACAAATATTACTATTACTATTATTATCATTATCATTAGTGTCATCATTATTTTTCGTAAATTCGTTAATATATATCAAATTATCATATTCATATATAAAGAAAAACTCTGTGCATTAAGTTAATAGAAAACGTAGTTTTTAAAGGAAATATCCGTGTTTCCATTACCGATTTGGTTAGAAAAAAGCTGCATGTAGTTATTTACGAATGAACTGTACATGGCATTTCGGATATCAGTTCTTATCTACATACGTAAATTTCTTCATTACTAATTGCAACAGCCATTTTTTTATGAATTTCCATCTTCACTGAACTTCCATTTGGCAAAAATACGATTAGGTCACTATTCAACTTCCTATTATTATCATACAAACCCCAAATATAATTACGATCCCCTTAAAGATTATAGGTATCATAAATAAGATTATATATATATATAGATAGATAGATAGATAGATAGATAGATAGATAGATAGATAGATAGATACACATATCTGTGTGTATATATATATATATATGTGTGTGTGTGTGTGTGTGTGTGTGTGTGTGTTTGTATAATCATTATCAGATGGTCTTTTCATCATTATTATAATACTTATTCTCTTAAAGATTATAGGTATCATCATAATTGCTCGTTGAATCGTTATCAAATGGTCTTTTCAGCATCGTTATAATATTGAAGGGTTCTTGTTTATTATAATAATTTCCATTAAATGATATAACACTCGAGATGTCAAATTATTTTTGTACATATATATTTGCGCCGTGAGTGGCCAAAATTAAATATATATTTTTACGCTTTATTTCTACTTATAACAGTCCATTCCTTTTTTTTCTTTCTTTCTTTCTTTCTTTCTTTTCTTTTCTTTTTCTTTTTTTTCTTTTCTTTTTTCATCTGGAACCAATAAGTAATTGCAACCCAAGTTAAAACTGCCACTTAAGGTTCTCTAGAGTTTGGGATTTCCCTTTCGCAGTTGTAATATGTACTCAAAAGTTGTTTTTGTAAGAACTGTTACTATAAGTAGTAATGCCACGAGATACGGCCGTGCTTATCACATCAACGCGTTATTCCCCCTGACTCTGCCTCCGATATCTGCATCCTCAGTTGATAGCATTCTTATTTAGCTTATTATCCAACCCCAGTGTTTAAAAACGTAAACAACCATTTCCTATCCCAAAGAGCTAAAAAATGACTCAGATCTCAGTTTCTCCTTTCTCCCTTTTCTGTATCCTCCCATCCTGTGTGTGTGTGTGTGTGTGTGTGTGTGAGTGTGTTTGTGTGTGTGTGTGTGTGTGAGTGTGTTTGTGTGTGTGTGAGTGTGTTTGGTGTGTGTGTGTGTGTGCATAAGTATATACATATATATACATATATACATATATATACATATAAATGTATATATATGTATATATATATATATATATATATACAGCGTGTGTGTGCGTATTCATAAATATATAATAGATATTTTTTTTATTTCGTATATACTCCAGAATAAATATATATACATATATACATACTCATAAAGATATATGTATATATGTATATATATCATATGTGTGTGTGTGCGTTCGTGTGCGCGGATGGAGGTTTACAGAAAACAAAATGAAACTTACAATATTTATTAAGAGAAAGTTAAACAAAAGTGGATAAAACTAACACAAAAGACTAAAAACAAAACAAACTAGTGGGGTATTAAAACCTAACTATACAGCAAATAAAAGTGAAAAAAGAAACTGAAACCAGACAACTGCATAATACCAAAAGTATATATAGTTCATAAAACACAAGTAAAATAAAACTGGACCAAAACCAAACTGCAAATAATGTAAAAGATTTAAAAATTAAACCGAACTCAAGTGAGCAAAAATCAAATAAAATATAATTACTAAAAGCTTAAAAGTGAAAACTAACTTAAATGAGCAAAAATAAAACATTATAAATAATAAAACACAGCAGAAAAAAAACTACAAGTGAAGCAGAACTTCAATTAAATAAAATAACATAAAAAGAGAACAAAAGACTACGGCAAATTAAATACAACAACATAAAAAAAGCCTACGACGGTCCATTAAAACATAGCTCAAAATACAAAAAGAAAGAAAGCAAAGTACATCCCTTTTAAAGAATGACAACCTGATGTCCTTTAGCCAGAAACAACGGCAACTCGATGGGCCTTGCAAATGACCCAGGGTTCCAGAGATCGAACGCAAGCTAGAAGGATTCTGACCCTCTGGTTCTTATTTATAATCAAGAATGGTCTATAAAAGTCTGGTTCGTTTACATATTGT
>NC_051389.1:51618783-51633783 GCF_015228065.2 Penaeus monodon
AATTAGTTTCCCTATCCCATCCGTTGGCAGATTTGGGGAAAAACACTCTGCACAACACCTAAAACATTTTGCAAACAAGGGGATTACAAGAGCTGCTTACCCGTCAAGAGATACTGCGATTCGTCCAACCCTCCCTGCGAAGATAAAGACGAACGCCTGTGCCAGGTTAGAATGCTATAACGGTGCTAATGGGATGTTAATGGTAAACATGATACAAATTTCTTATCATTTGATGCTTGTGTGTGTGTGTGTGATTGGATGGGTGTATGCTCTGGCTTTTTTAGTCTATCAATTTCTCGTTACCCAGATGTTCAACGATGGAAAACTTATACCTTATGATGAGATCGTGGTACGGTCGAACGTGTTTTTGGCCGAAAGGTCGGGTCAAGAGTTCCATGAAAAGTTCAACGTTACAATTGAACATCCCGATTGTCCTCACCTGTACACACGTGTTGGCGACCACTGCTTGTCATTCTTTTTCTTTGGATTGGTGAGTTTATTTGTATTCTCTTTTTGTATCTTAATGTTTATGGTACGACAGTTATTCTCTCTCTTTTCGTCTTACGTTCTGTCTAACTTTACGTTTTCTATTGTTTCTATACTCACATCATTTTCCCTTATTCCCCCACCCTCCTGTATTTACTCCCATATGCGTGTCTTTTTGCAGGTCAATTGGGGAGAAGCTCGCTCTTTCTGCAAGATGAATGGCGGTGACCTTTTGACCTTTCAAGATGGCGTCGGGATCTTCTACGAAATCGTCCGCCACCTCCGCGAGCACAGTGAGTACTGGGGCTGGGATGTTGTAGAGTGTGTGTGCTCTATCCTTAGACTGCTTTCACACCAAGGTGGCACATCGCTCGTGGCAAATGGCAGATGGTAAGTGGCAAATGACATGTGGCACTAGGATTTCAGATCAAGGTTACACATGTCGCGGTCACTCGCTTCAAAAGATCACATCATCGGAGCTCGACAATGTTACTGGTGTCCGAAGTCCTAATTAATCTTGTCACAGTTATCTATCTGTCACTTAGAATAATAAAGTGGATGACTTTGCGGCAGAAACTGAGGCAAACGTGTTCCAACACACTGAAAAAATAGTCAGGAAAAATTGAGACTATTTTTATTGTACTGAGGTGATATATTATACAGACATTTGCATTTCCAGAATTTGTACAGGCACAAATGCATTGTTTCTTCCTGCAAGCTCGTGTGTAGTTAACTTCTCAACCAAACCTCGCTCACTGGGCGACCCAAAGCGTATTAACAGAATCTGTCTAGACACTTCAAAACTACTTTATGTATGCCATACATCCAAATGATTTCCTTTTTATATCATGTTAGATGATATAACAGTTACTTCGGACGTGAAAGCTCCATTAAATCTGACACACTATCCAAGGTGGTAGGTCACACATTAAAGAAAAACTACGAAAAATGCGTTTCTGTAAATTCGTTTTCAAGTGGCGTATCACATAGTATGCGACGTTTTACCTTGGTATGAAAGCAGCCTCAGGCCAAAGTTGTACTAGCAGTGTCAGGCCACTTTCATTCGGTTCACAACATGGCATCATCTTGTTATTGTTTTATGTCCTAATATCGTAACAATAATCTATCTGTCGCTTGAAGGAATAAAGAGGACTTTGGGGGCAGACTTGTTCCTATACCCCCATTTCTCTCTGTCCGGGGTGTATGAGGGGTAAGTTGGGTTTGGGTCCTGAGTGAAACTTGCATATCAATATATAGTTATCAGCACTCATACCTCTTACAATCGTTTTCGTTGCACAGCAGAAGCGACGACTCTGTGTTTGTGTTGTGGCGGACGACGTGAATGGGTTAGAGCATATGATCATTCCGATACAAAATTCGAATCAAAGCACTGAACTAGTATCCTGAAATGTATGTTTTTTTCGCAAACAAAATATTTGACCATTCTACCTTGGAGATTATTGTTATTGTATTGAGGGGATGTATCATACACTTGTATTTCACAAGTTTATACAAATGTTATGTTGACTGGTTCATTGTCTGTCTAAGATCTCGTTCACTGGGGGACTGAAATCATGTGTGTTTGACAGAATCTGTCTCGATAATTCAAAACTACTCTGTATGACGTACATCCAAATATTTTCCTTGTTATATCAAGTTATATGATTTTAATCTTTTCATATTAACTTGGCTAATAATAATTTGGATGTAAAAGCGCCACTAAAATTTGACACTGTCAGAGGTGGCAGGTCGCCCATTGAAAAAAGTGGGCCAGTCCAATCTTAATGTGACACACAGGTCGCGACGTGACATGCCACTTCTGTGTGAAAGCTTTCACATTTTGTATGTTTATTTTCAAGTGCCGTGCCAACACGTACGACCTACCACCTTGGTGTGAAAGCGACCTAAGTCCCATTAGTTTTACACGCGCACTCGATTATTTATTTTTAAAAATTATAATAATCTCACCGAACTTATTTCCCCAGATATCACCTTGGACTTCTGGGTTGGGGGAGCCATAAGGAACAAGACATGGACATGGGTGGACGGTAACCCCATTGAGCTGGGAACCCCCTACTGGTCTCTCAGGTATGACCCCGACTCTCTTTCTCGTGCGGAAAAGTCGCCTCCCAACAATGCAATAGATGAAATATCTTCGGAATGAAGTCCATTTTCTTCGAGTAATGATTCGATTATTTAATTTTTTTTTTTTTTTTTTTTTTTTGAGGGGGGGATAAAAGTCAATGAAGAAAGCAATACAATCTCCCCGGGGGTTGTTACAAAAAAAAAATTAGGATTACTTCCAAACCAGTTTACGAAAAATGAGATTAAACTGGAAAAATTATCACATACTCTTTCTCCCCCCCTAGAACGAACCCTGATTGCCTGCATCTCAACCAGACCGTCATTTACGAGAAAACTTGTAATCAGTACCTGCAACGACCTTTGACTCCCGTCGCAGGCATGTGCGCCGCCCTTACTTTCGAAAACTTCTTCTTCATGAGCGACGAAGACTGCCTAACGAAGAAGAGCCCTCTGTGCGTCGCGGAAAAGGAACCCACTACGCGGGTGTGAGGCGGCCTCAAGCATTCCTGGTCTTCCATGGAGTGCTGTTTACTTCTTTCCATTTTTAATGTTATCCAATTCGTTTCCTGGCACTGGCGACCGGGTTGCGAATAGAATCAAGTTCGTGTTGCGATACTGCATTTGTGACTGATTGTTATATCAGCTGACTTCAATAAGAAATTTTAAATAATTGTATTTTTTCCTTGATATTCCTTTCATAGCTGCGTGCGGAACGCACCCACACACTCACACGTGTGTATATGTGTGTGTATATTCACATACATACATACATACAAACACACACACACACACACACACACACACACACACACACACACACACATATATATATTTTATTTTATAATATTATATATATATATATATATATATATTAATATATATATATTTTGTATTATTGTGTGTGTGTGTGTGTGCTCTTACACAAATAAAAGACAAATGAATGTTTATAAAACATAAATGACTCATCGTTAGAGCTGCTACACACAGCATTATGACACATTATTGTGGCGAAAGGGGTAAAAATGACTTAACGAATAGAATAGGTGGACAGAAGAAGGGATAAACAAGAAATGGAAAAGAAACGGAGAGGTAAAGACCCTGCAAAATTACCTGAGGCAAGGGCTTGAGTCCAAGGCAGGGGTGATCCCCTACATTGGGCCTCAGTCTCCGTCTTCTAAGCCCCCCCCCCCCCCCCCGGCAACAACAAGCAAGCAGTATTGTACAACACTTTTTTTTTCTAGTGACTGGGTCTCGTTTAGTGTTTGACTAATTCGATATTTCTTTTTTTCTTCTTCTTCGTCTTTTTGTGTGTGTGTATATCCGCATCTACATGCGTAGCATGTCTGAACTTAGGCATGGTAGTTAGAATGACCACAATAAAATTAGAATAATAATCATAGAATTGCTCCTGCTGTTGTATCACTATCATGACTAACAGCATTATTACTATTATTAACAAATATTAGTGTTAGTACTGTTTTTTCATTATTGATCAAAATGGCATGAATAAAAACTAAAGGTATAAACATATGACAAAACAATAAAAATGAGATTGATGAGACAGCCTGTTTAACCCAAAAAATAAATAAAAATAAACAAAAATAGAACACATTTAACATTGATTTTTGCTGATTTTTTTGGCAAAAATTTTTCCGATTTTTTAAAATTTTACGCTTACTTTTTTTTCTATCCCCTTTGTACATAACAAAAATTTAAAAAGTAATTTATTTTCAAGAGAAAAACTAAATAAGACGGGACACCGTTTCATGGGTTTTTTACCGGGCCCCTTGGTATATTTGAACAGGGTTTTACTATTTCTACTAAAAATTTGAAATGTATCCCCAAAAATGAAAATAAGGGGGGGTATCCTTTTCTAGATTTCCCCACAGTATATACTTTTTAATTTGGGTTAATTTTGTGTTTTTTACTACATATCATTTTTCATATAAATTTTCAGATTACCAAATGTCCTTATGTCGTTTTCCAAAATTTTTTAAAACTAAAATTTACATAAATTCTAACTAGTTCCAAATGAAAAAAGTTTGTTATTTGCAATAATCACAAAAAAAACCGTCTTAGGGAAAGCAAGAAATAGTGTTCCCTTTGCGCAGGGTTTTATTTTATACTGCTACGCCAGGGGGGTCTTTTTTTTTGTGCGAAACATGTTTTAAACAAAAGGGCCCTTGGGAAAACATGACGCAGGGCTGTGAGGGAGGAGGGGAAAGGAAAAAAAGCCGGGAGAGGGCATTGGGGGGTGGGCACCTGTAAACCTCGTGGCCCCCCTTGTGACCAAAGAAAAAACCGGGTTTTGGCCCTTTATACGGGTATTTTGCTTTTGTGCCCTGGGGTTTTTCCCCCTGTATTTTTCCCTATAGAAAAGTGAAGGTAAAAAATTTTTGGGGTAAATAAAGGAAAGACGGGCTTTTTGGTGTTTTTTTCCCGTGCCCTGCCTGGGCCACTTGGCTTTTCCCCTCGTTTTTGTTCTGGGACGCTTTTGGGGGCTCGGTTCCCTCTTGGAGTTTTTCAGTTTTTCACGACCCTGTGGATAAGCACCCCGTCTCCTACCCTTGCCTTTTTTTTGGGGGCAGAGAGACGAGGGGGCCCGGGTAACAATTGGTTCAGGAGGGGGTTTGGGATATTTTAATCATTTGGGACCGACGATTTATCAAGTCCAAAGTTTGGCCCGGCACCCTGATAGAGGAGTCTATGACGGGGGGGCAGGCACGATTTAGGTGAACCCGACCCAGAGGGACCTGATCACTCCCAGGGGGGGGTGGGTATGAGGGAGGAAAGGGAAAAAAAAGGGGGGAAAAGGGAGCAGGAACAGAGGGAAACACGAGCAGGCGCCCCAATCTCGTCGAGATGCAGGAAAGGGAAAAGGCAGGGGAAACGGGTTCGGCCGACTTGCTGGGGGGCTACAGAGAAAATTTTGCATCTGTGAAGAGGGAAAACTCACCAGTACCCCGAAAAGGCCTGCAACAGCTTGAAGAGTAAACTGATGGAGGAGGTGCAGACTTAAAGGGGCCGATTTTTGGGGGTAAAGGGGGAAGTGAAGGGGGAAAAGGCGGCGTCCCCGGGGGTAGTAACGTTGCAAGAGAGAAGGCAACGGGTTCTGGAAACAGAGCCGGGAGTTCAGTTTTTAGGGGGTCCCCTGGGGCCCGTGGCGGGAAACCCCCGGGCCCGCACTTTTCCGGCCCCCGGACCCCGTGGTCGCCGGGGCAAAAGGGGCGGGGGACCCATGGGAAACCGTCCTTGGGTATGGGTTGGCGGAAAACCCGGACCCGGTAAAACCGGCCTCGTTGCCTCCCTCCCCCCTTTCCCCTCCCCCCCGGTGTTTTATTTTCACGGCACGCTTTTCTCCATCCTGCAGCCCCTGGGCCCCCTCCAGCATTTTTGTGAAGCTAAGCCAGCTGGTACGAGGGGAAGGGGGCCCTGGGAGGCATATGTCCCCCAATTTTAAAAATGGGGGCACCCTCCCCGGGGCTGGAGCCAGGAAGAAAAGGGCCCTGCAGCTGGTAACAGCGTTTAAGGGGGCCCCGCGGTAAAAGTGTTGGGACATCTGCCGGAATCCCAACATGCCTCTTACCCCCAGCTTTGGGGAGGCTTTAAAAACCCTTTTGGGGCACCACCACCAGGCCGGGTATATGGGGCCCCAAATTTGAAAAAGCGGACTCGTGGGTGGCGAGACACTGCCCAGCTTGGGGCAGGATGTGGGGGCGCTGGGAAGGGGGGTCGTAAACCCCGCGGCTGCGGAAGAGATGATCGTGGTTTTGGCCCGTGATTTTTTTGTTGACGCTTTACAGGACCCGCAGCTTTCAAAAAATTTCTCAAGCGGGGACACCCGGGACCTCCCGGTGGCGCTGGGGAGGGCCCTTTGGGTTCGAGGCCTTCCCGAAAGGGGAAAAAGAGTGGCCCAGGGGCCCGGCCCGCTCAGCCCCCCCGTGACCCCGGGCCCGGAAGGCTAAAGTGGAGAAAAAAAGATTGAGGAAGGTGGCCCCGAGAACTTTCCCAAGGGCTTGGGGTTGGGGCTGCGGGGGGAGGGAGGGCACCCACGTAGTCAGTGTCAGAGGGAGGGAGAAACTCCCCTCAACCGGACGGATTTTTGATGCCTTTTCCCCGTGCTGCAAGGACTGGGGCGGTTGGGCCCCCCATCCGAGCGCATGTCCTAAGGCTAAGGGAAATGGGGACAGGCGGAAAGGTGGAAAAAGGGGGCCGAAACCCAGCCGTCCTCGGGTTTCCCCGGGGCCCCCACTTGGGTAAGCCCGCCGCGAACCCGCAGATGCAGGTGGAGGGCTCAAAAAGGGTGGGAAGCCATTTTTGCCTTTACAGTGGGAAAATGGGGCCCGAGAAGCCCTAGTGCGGCCCCGATAGTTTTGGGGAATATGCGACTTTCCCGACGCACCAAAGAGGGGCTATGTGGTGTCCCCGGGGGGGATTTGTCAGCTCCAAAGGGGCCCAGTGGAACTTGTATTGGCGTGGGCGCAGGGGCAGCGGGTGCCGGGGGTTGGGGGCCGATCTGGAGAGCCAATGTTTTTCTGGGCCCTTGACTACCCCGGCAGAGTAAGGGGGTGGCCCACCTTGGACGGAAGTGGTGGGGTGCAAAGGTTTTTGATGTTTCCCTTGCTTTTCCCGAGGGGCGGGGGCAAGGGAGTTTTCGGGTGAGCGACTGCAAACCCTTTCCCCCCGGACAGGGTCTAGAAAACCGGGGTCGGGGTGCAAGAGTGTGCGTGGAGCTGGCGATGGGGTAGCGGTTGGGGGAACCTGTTGGGCCCGGGGGGGGGTTAGTTACAGTGTTGGTGCTAACTTTCCCATAAGGCCCAGAAGGGGGGCCAGCTGGTGCAAAGCTGGCACTTGTGAGGGGAAATGGAGCATCCGAAATTTGTCGGGGAACAAGGAGTTGGTTTGGGGGGGGCCCCCGCCGACTTCCCCGAGGGCTTTGGGGCACCCGGGGGTGGCGTTAAAATGGGCCCCGGGGAAAAATACTCCCGGGGCCCTGGTGAAAAAGAAATGGGCGTTAGCCCCCGTATGGCGATAGGACGTGGGCAGACGCTGGGCCGAGATGAAGGCGACTTTGGGCGGTGAGGGCGGATGCAACGACGTCAATGGTGACCAGACCAGGTCTTTGGGGAAGGAAATACCCCTCTGGTCCCTTTCCCAACTACCCCGCCCCCAAACCCCCCTCCAGACGACCCATCGAGAGCGGGAAAAAACCCCGCTGGATGAAAAAGGGGTTTTTTTGTTTTTGAGAATGATTTTTTTTAAAATTTTTTTGTAGTTTGTTTCAGGTTTTGATATGTCGAGCAGACGGGTTTGTTGCTTTATGGGGGGGGGGTAGTGTTTCCCAGTGGGGCCTTTTCCTGGGGGCGAAACATGTTTTTAAAATGAAAGGACTGGGCAAAAATACGCAGCTGGCTTGAGGGAGGAGCGGAGGAACAAGCGGGGAGGCCGTTGGGTGTGTCCCTTTAGACCGGGGTGTGCCCTTTTTTGACCCGATAAAATTTGTGTTGCCCTGGGTTTTAAACTTTTATCGTGCAGTGTGACTGCGGGTTTCCCCCCGTATTTTGGGCCCATAGAAAAGTGTCGGGGAAAAAACTTGTTTTAAAAAGGAAAAAAAAATCATTTTGTGTTTTTCTTTTGTGCCCTGCCTCGCACTTTGGGGTTTTTCCCCCCCTCCTTTTTGGTTTTTTTTGGACGCTGTGGTGTTCGGGCCCTTGGGCTGTTTTAGGGGCCCGCCCAACCCGCCTTTGTTGGGGGCAGAGGGACGAGGGGGCCGGGGGGTAAAAATATATATGTGTGTATTTTTTACACATGGGTTTATATATAAATTAAAGATGCATATATAATATATATATTATATATAAATAATATATATTTTAAATTTTTTATATATATACATGCCCTGTGTTTATATAATTTTCAAACATTATACCAGCACAAACTGACACACAAAAATTAGTCGACACAGGGCCGGGGTCCCCCATGGGGATAGTCCGGGAGAGGAAAACTTCGCATATCGGACTAATCTTTATGGGTGTGTGTGTACGCTCCCATTGCGTGCACAGCATATGCGTGTGTTTTATGCAAGCATAAGTATAGTACGAGAGTGTATATGTGTTAGTGTATTTACGTATTAAATACCCTGTGTGTGTTTGGGTGTTTATTGCGTGAAAAAAATTTTTGGAAATTTTTGCGCCCCAAATGGGACGCAGCGGTTTCCCGGGCGCTCTGCATAGGGGGGTGGATATGTATAAACTTATATAGTTTCAATGATTGGGAATGGGTTTTTGCATACGTTATTGGGCAAAAAAAGTGTCTTTCGGGGGTGCTTGCGTGCGGTTTTGGGGTGTGGTTGGTTGGGGGTTTCTGATTGTCAGGTATTTAATTATTTTTTTGGGATTTTTCCTATCTTATGTATTTTTTTTTCTATTTTATTCCCTTCTCCATCCAATATAATTTTTGGTTTTCTATTGTTTTTTAAAGTTTTTTTTGTCATTTTTTTTAAAATTTTAAAAATGTTTTCCCCGTCATAGCGTGGGCGGCCGGCCCCCCGCGGCTTTTGTACGGTTTTTTGGAAAAAACATTCGTTGTTCTAAATGCAACCCCGAAAGGCCCTTTTTTTTCCCCCACCCTCTGGGATTTTATATATATTGTGAAGAAATGATACTACGTAGCCCACAGCTCCAGCTAACAACCTGAAAGGACGGGGAAAGTTAAGCATTGAGCCTAAGTGACAGTATTAATTCAAAATAGGAGCTGGACCATGCAAGATTGCACTTATACATACACCACCTATCATATACAGCCTAGTGGTCTTCTACTTGACTTCATTCTTTTCTTGTGTCTTCTACTACATATTTTCCTTTCATTTCCCCTCATCCTGGATCTTGTATTGTTCCTATGCTAGCCTATTCCTGCCTTTCTCCCTGGACTTTCACGGTGATTTTATATATTTATCTAATGTAGGATTATCTAATAGGTAGTAGGGGATTTACAGCAGGGGGAATTACCAAGATGCCACTGACCTTCATGGGGAGGATCCGGCCTGAAAGCACCCTTCTGGTACATGAGGCACCTGAGGATTACAATGTCCGTACATACATATAGTGTGTACATACAGACATATACTATAGTATCTTATGTGTATATGTACAGTATATACATATATCCATAACATATATAAGTGTGTGTGATAGTATATATATAATATATATATATATATAATATATATATATATATATATATTATAAGCGTTACATATTGTAGAATAATAAGGTTATATTTATTAGACAAATAAAAAATGCATATATCAACATTTTACAATGGTGGAAGAAATCCAAGGCCAAGCGATTACAGCGGCCTACGAATTTTTGGCGTTTTGGCAAAGGGTAACAAACTCCCATCGGTTTCATCTTCACGTGAGTTATAAACATGTATAAGTAGTTTCCAGTTATAAATATATACAGACAAAGGCATACACACATAAACACACACATACCCATATATAAAATATATATATAATATAATATATATATATATATTATATTATATATAATATATATATATATATATATATATATATATATATTAAAATATATATATATTTGTGTTGTGTATGGTGTATAAAATAATATATATATATTATATATATAAATTATTTTTTATATATATAGTATATATATATATATTATTTATGTATGTATATATATACAGAAGTGTTTATATATATATGTATATATGCATGTATGTGTGTTTGTATAGATATATAGACAAATAATATATACATATACATAGATACATACACAAGTGTGTATGTATCTATGTATCTACATTTCTATATGTGTGCATATATATATACATGTGTGTTGTGTGTGTGTGTGTGTATTTATATATGTGTATATGTGTGTAGAGAAAGAGAAAAAAAATTATTATATATGATTAATCATTACTATCTTATAATTGTTATTACTCGCATTATTACAATACTAGCATTCTAAGTATTTGTTGTAGCATTTTGCATGCAAATGTATTATTTAGGATCTTGTCTAGTATTTTGTCGTTGCCGCGATTATGATTTTATTATTTTCACTATTGCTATTACCATCTTCATCACTGATACTAAATCAGCTATTGATAGCACTATTATTATTATTATTATTATTATTATATTATTATTATTATCATTATTATTATATTATTATTATTATTATTATTATTATTATTATAGTTATTATAGTTATCATAGTTATTATGATTATTAACATAATTATAACTGTTTTATAAGTACTACTTTTTTATCATTTTTATTATCATTATTATTATTATAAGCATTATTTTATTGTCATTCTCATTATTATTATCTTTACTAGTACTATTGTCATCATAATTACTTTATTATTATTGTTTTTATCATTATCCTTATTGTAATCATTATTGTTGTTATTCTCATTATTATCATTACTATTGCTATTGTCGTCATCATTATCAACATTATCATGATCCTCACCATCATCATCACTACTATCACTTCACTATCACTACAACTATCAATAAAACTATTATTACAAATATTACTATTACTATTATTATCATTATCGTTAGTGTCATCATTATTTTTCGTAAATTCGTTAATATATATCAAATGATCATATTCATATATAAAGAAAACTAACTCTGTGCATTAAGTTAATAGAAAACGTAGTTTTTAAAGGAAATATCCGTGTTTCCATTACCGATTTGGTTAGAAAAAAGCTGCATGTAGTTATTTACAAATGAACTGTACATGGCATTTCGGATATCAGTTCTTATCTACATACGTAAATTTCTTCATTACTAATTGCAACAGCCATTTTTTTATGAATTTCCATCTTCACTGAACTTCCATTTGGGTAAAATACGATTCCGTCACTATTCAACTTCCTATTATCATACAACCCCAAATATAATTACGATCCTCTTAAGATTATAGGTATCATAAATAAGATTATATATATATGATATATAAGTACACATATCTGTAGTATATATGTGATAATAGTATGTATATCATATCAGTGATATTTCATCATTATTATATATACTATTCTCTATTAATTTAGTTATCATTATAATGTCCTTTTATATTATTATATAATACTTACTCTTAAAGATTATAGGTATCATAAATAAGATTATAATATATATATTAATATATATATATATATATATATATATATATAGATATATATATATATATATATATTGTTGTATTGTTTGTATAATCATTATCAGATGGTCTTTTCATCATTATTATAATACTTATTCTCTTAAAGATTATAGGTATCATCATAATTGCTTGTTTAATCGTTATCAAATGGTCTTTTCAGCATCGTTATAATGTTGAACGGTTCTTGTTTATTATAATGATTTTCATTAAATGATATAATACTCGTGATGTCAAATTATTTTTGTACATATATATTTGCGCCGTGAGTGGCCAAAATTAAATATATATTTTTACGCCTTATTTCTACTTATAACAGTCCATTCCTTTTTTTCTTTCTTTTCTTTTTCTTTTTTTTCTGTTTTCATCTGGAACCAATAAGTAACTGCAACCCAAATTAAAACTGCCACTTAAGGTTCTCTAGAGTTTGGGATTTCCCTTTCGCAGTTGTAAGATGTACTCAAAAGTTGTTTTTGTAAGAACTGTTACTATAAGTAGTAATGCAACGAGATACGGCCGAGCTTATCACATCAACGCGTTATTCCCCCTGACTCTGCCTCCGATATCTGCATCCTCAGTTGATAGCATTCTTAGTTAGCTTATTTTCCATCCCCAGTGTTTAAAAACGTAAACAACCATTTCCTTTCTCAAAGAGCTAAAAAATGACTCAGATTTCAGTTTCTCCTTTCTCCCTCTTCTGTACCCCCCCATCCTGTGTGTGTGTGTTTGTGTGTCCATATATATATATATATATATATATATATATATATATATATATATATATTATGTATGTATGTATCGTGTGTGTGCGTATTCATATATATATATATATTATTTCATATACATATACTCAATAAATATATATATACATATATATACTCATAGATGAAACTGTAGATGTATATGTATATATATTTATATATATATACATGCCGTATTTTTGTATATACATACTCACTAAGATATATATGTGTATATATGTATATATATCATATATGTGTGTGTACAATATATATGTGTGTGTGTGTGTGTGTGTATGTGTATGCGTGTATACTCACATATAAATGTTTATGTATGTATACATGTATGTATATAAATATATATCAATTTTGATTTATATATATGTATTTGTATATATACGCATACATACATGTATATATGGAGACATATATAATATATATACATACATATATGTATATATGCGTATCTATTTATTTATATATAGCTATTTATATATGCGTGTGTGTGCGTACATATTCATAAAGAAGATAGATTGAGTGATAGATAGACAATAATATATATATATATATATATATATATATATATATATATATTATATATATACATATGTGTGTGTAGATAGATATACATATATATGTATATATGTATGTATACATATATATAAACGACGGCACTGTCGACTGACAGAAATTCACGCATGCTCATTAGGAACGTCTACATATATACACCAAACCCAGTCTCCCTAGCCTCATTTGTTTACGCACAAAAAACTCAGGTCGGACACACACACCTCGTGTGTGTGCGTGTGCGTGTGCGTGTGCGTATACATCCTGCTGATGGTGGCGGAAGGTGCGAAAATCGGCATAGCTTCAACCACCACGAATTTCACTATTGTAATGATTCAGCAGAATTAAAAGATTATTATCATTGCTGTTTCCCCTTAAATCTTTTAATGTTTGAGGTAGTTGGCAGTTGGATGGAGGTTTACAGAAAACAAAACGAACCTTACAATAGCTATTAAGAGAAAGTTGAACAAAAGTGGATAAAACTGAGGCAAAACACTAAAAACAAAACAAACTTAATGGGGGATTAAAACCTAACTATAATAAAAGCGAAAAAGGAAAGTGAAACGAGACTTAATTGCATAATACTTAAATTATATATATTTCATAAAACACAAGTAAAAATAGAAGGCAATTGAAATAAAACTGAACCAAAACCAAACTGTAAATAATACATTTAAAAGATTTAAAATTAAACCGAATTAAAGTGAGCAAAAATCAAATAAAATATAATTAATAAAAGATTAAAGGTGAAAATGAACTTAAATGAATAAAAATAAAACAATAAAAAAGGGAAGCAGAACTCAAATAAGATAACATAAAAGAGAACAAAAGACTACGGCAAATGAAATAAAGCAACATAAAAAAGCCTACTACGGTCCAGCAAAACATAGCTCAAAATCACTAAAATGAAAGCAAAGTACAGCCCTTTTAAATAATGACAACCTTACGACCTTCGGCCATTAACAACTCTACTTTCCTTTCACAACGGCGACTCGGTGGGCCTTGCAAATGACTTACGGCTCCTTGCGGGAGACGAGCTTGAATTCTAGGGGGAACTACCAGTTTTGGGGGTAACTCACTTAAAATACATCACTACACTACCACCCCTCTTTACTTTTCATTTGCGACAAGAAAGAGTAGTATCTCAACCCTACTGTGTCGCCTGCCTTCGTGTAGGTTGAATTTTACGTACCGATTACCGTTTTTTTTTTTTTTTTTTTTTTTTTTTTGACCGCCCTGATTTTACCGCCTTATTTTCCTTGCCACTAATTCTCACTTTCACTTCATTTCTATCTATTAAGGAGCCAAGAAAGCTGCTGAGTGAAGCTTAGACTGCAGCTGTATGTGCGGTGGTGAACAACAAATATGAAAAAGAAATATCAGTAAACACAGGACTCTCACTCAAAAATATAAATATTCATCGGTGGACCAAAAATTATCGCGCTATTACATCCCTCGACCCCCTCACCCCCACACAAGCCAGCAGGGCCTAAGGGGAAAGTAAACCAGGGGACTTCAAATATTATTGGCAGACAGATGGAGGCCCAACCTAGCCTCACAGGCCGGGAAACATTTATATCTAGAAAGGCTAGGCAACCACTAGACTCAATTTAATGTGTAAATTTTATATTGGGGTGTTTTGCATTCAAATTATAGAAACACTTATTATTATGATTCCTTGACTTGAATATCAATAAGGAATCATCTACATAAAGAAAGTAATGACTGTTTAAAGGAGGCAGGGCATTCATTTAACCAGATTTTCTTTAAATTGGCACATAAAATGTGGCAAAGGTAGGGACTAGAGGACTACCTATAGATACTCTTTCAATTTGTTTATATAATTTACCATTAAAAGAAAACAACATATCTTTACTTGCTATTTCCAAAACTTTATTAAAACTGACTATATTTAAACCTTGA
>NC_051389.1:51637987-51653274 GCF_015228065.2 Penaeus monodon
CATTTTTGTGTGTTAGTTTTGTTTTTTTTGTTTTTTATTTATATTTCGCTTCGATTTGTCTGGATTATGTCACTGGAAGCTATTTTTCATTTGACAGAGCAAGGTCAACGAGACAACATGGTATTCATCAAGGTCTTGTTAGTAGCAACGTTTTGCATTTATCAAGGTCAGTCTCCACAAAGATTCACGTTTAACTATAAGCTACCTTTATTTCTCTCTCTCTCTCTCTCTCTGTGCACCTTTGGCTTAGAACCCATGTATATTTTCACACCGAGTAGTTACCAACACCCACAGCCGCGTGCAGGGAGGAAGGTTGAAACTCTCCACTCAAATAGAAATAAAACGTTGAATAAAACAGAAAACGGCATCAGCGCCTACTTCCCTTTGCCAAATGTGCGAAGGTCAGAGATGTAGTAACGGGCTTATTGGTAGCAGTATTCCTTAGCAGCAATTATTGATCTAATTCTTGAACAAAGAAAATCTCCCTTCAGGTGCGGCGAAGTGTGCCTTGGACCAGTTGGAGTGCAAGACGAACAGTCAATGTGTGAGATTCAACGACCTCTGCGACGGACGGAACAACTGCAACGATAGATCCGACGAGGAAGACAGTTTATGCTCCGTGGTTATTAATTCCTTTTCTTTGAGTCTCAGGGAAGGGAGAGTCCTTCGAAAGAGTTTAGAGAAGAGGATTTTATCCCTGGCTGAGTAATATCCAGGGGGGTTGGTTACGTGCCAGAAAAGCAATAAGAATATCTACCTTTGGCATTCTCTTGCAAGTTCATATTGTAATGACATTAAAACGTTAAAATCAAAGTACCATCCTTCATATATTTTGTTGTCATTCCAATCTTAATCCAAGGACTTTTAATTCTTTTGAAAATTGAGGCTGGGTGGCTTGGAGACAAAGACCAGAAGACGGTTTAGAACATGTCAATCTAGGAGGATTTTTTTTTCTTTTTTTTTCAATAATTCTGTTGGAGATGTGAGGGTGGCTAGCGTAGAAATAACGAGAACTACTAGTTAAGCCGTGGTAGTAGTAAGGTTCATCAGTGATGGTTGCTTGGCATTTGCATTATTTTGTTCACTTTTTTAACTACCTTCTGACAACATCCTTAATGAAAGAACGTGTAATATTTCCTTAGGTCTTGATATAACGTATCGTTATTTCATAACATATCTCTTATTAAACACTGACCTCTCCCTGCCAACACTAACATCTTCCTTCCAACACTTCCTTCTCTCTGTCAGCACTAACCTCTTTCCAACACTAACCTCTTCCTTCCGACATTAACCTCTACTTGACATCACTAACTTCATCCTTTCCCATATCAACGTTGCTCTGCCAAAGCCGAGTGCAGATTTGCCATAACAAGACCTGCTCGCAAGCTAACCACATTCAATTATTTTATTCCTTCCAGCACTGTTCTCTCCCCACCAACACTAACCTCTTCCTTCCAAGCCTGACTTCTCCCTGACAACACTAACTCCCCAATCCTTCCCAAAATTAATGTTTTCCCTACCACCATCCGTTTGCAGATTACGGGCAATTCAGACTGCGCCATACCTAGATCATTACTTTGCAAACAAGGGGATGAGTTGAGCTGCTTCTCCCTCAAGGTATACTGCACTTTGTCCAGCCCTCCTTGCGAAGATAGAGACGAGCGCCTGTGCCAGGTTAGAATGCTATAACGGTGCTACTGGATTGTTAGTGGTAAACATGATACAGATTTCTTATCACTTGATGCTTGTGTGTTTGCGTGGTTGGATAAGTGACTGCGTGTATGCTCTGGCTTTTTTACAGTCAATCCATTTCTCGTTACCCAGATGTTCAACGATAGAAAACTTGAATCTTATGATGAGATCGTGTTACGGTCGAACGTGTTTTTTGCCGAAAGGTCGGGTGAAGAGTTCCTTGAAAAGTTCAACGTTACAATTGAACATCCCGATTGTCCTCACCTGTACACACGTGTTGGCGACCACTGCTTGTCATTCCTTTACTTTGGATTGGTGAGTTTATTTGATTCTCTTTTTGTGGCTTAATGGGCATGGTAAGTAAGATATTGTCTCTCTCTCTTTTCATCGTAAGTTCTATCTAACTTACCTTTTCACTCAGTATCTACCTTTTCTATTTTTTTCCTTCTGCCTCTCTCTATCTCCGTCTTTCCCTTTCTCCTTTCTTTCATCTGCGCTTACCTGTATACTCACATCATTTTCTCTTATACTCCCCCACCCCCCTGTGATCACTCCCATATGCATGTCTCTTTGCAGGTCAATTGGGGAGAAGCTCGCTCTTTCTGCAAGATGAATGGCGGTGACCTTTTGACCTTTCAAGATGGCGTCGGGATCTTCTACGAAATCGTCCGCCACCTCCGCGAGCACAGTGAGTAAGCACTTCGGAATTGGAAAAGCTCAAGCCGCGAGTTTTTGTTTCACTGATGAAGCTGTTGTAGAGTGTGTGTGCTCTATCTTTAGACTGCTTTCACACAAAGGTGGCACACCGCTCGTGGAAAGTGGCAGATGGTAAGTGGCAAATAACGCGTGGCACGGTGATTTCAAACCAAGGTTACACATGTCGCGGTCACTCGCTTCAACAGATCACATCATCGGAGCTCGACTATGTTACTGGTGTCTGAAGTCCTAATTAATCATGTCACAATTATCTGTCACTTACAACAATAAATTGGATGACTTTGCGGCATAAAGTGAGGCAAACGTGTTCCAACACACTGAAAAATTGTCAGGAAAAAATAAGAGTATTTTCATACATACACTGGGCGACCGAAACCGTATTGACAGAATCTGTCTAGACACTTCGAAACTACTTTATGTATGCTATACATCCAAATCATTTCCTTTCTATATCATGTTATATGATATAACAGTTAGTTTGGACGTGAAAGCTCCATTAAATCTGATACACTATCCAAGGTGGTAGGTCACACATTAAAGAAAAACTACGGGAAATGCGTTTCTGTATTTTCGTTTTCAAGTGGCGTGTCACATAGTATGCGACGTTTCACCTTGGTATGAAAGCCGCCTCAGACCAAAGTTGTACGTAGCACGTGTCAGGCCGCTTTCATTCGGTTCACAACATGGCATCACCAGAGAATGACGATGTTATTGTTTTATGCCCTAATCTTGTAACAATAATCTATCTGTCGCTTGGAGGAATAAAGAGGAGGACTTTGGGGGTAGACTTGTCCCAATACCCCCATCTCTCTCTGTCCAGGGTGTATGAGGGGTAAGTTTAAGGTGGTCCCTGAGTTGAAACTACTGCATATCAATATACAGTTGTCAGCACTCATACCTCTTACACTCGTTATCGTTTCACAATAGAAGCGACAACTCTGTGTTTGTGTTCATTCTCGTACGGTGGACAACTTGAATGGATTAGAGCATATGATCATTCCGATATAAAATTCGAAACAAAGCCCTGAATTAGTATCCTGAAATGTATGGATTTTTTTTTTTTTTTTCTCGCAAACAAAATATTTTATCATTCTGCCAAGGAGATTATTGTTATTGTATTGAGGTGATGTATCATACACTTGTATTTCACAACAGTTTATACAAATGTAATGTTGATTGGTTCATTGTCTGGAAGAGGCATAGCTGTGCACGAGAGTAAGCATACATGGTATTGTTTCCTCCTACAAGACCGCGCATGATTACCCTCATCTAAGGTCTCGTTCACTGGGCGACCGAAACTGTGTTGTCATGTGTGTTTGACAGAATCTAACTAGATAATTCAAAACTACTCTGTATGACGTACATCCAAAACTTTTCCTTGTTATATCAAGTTATATGATTTTAATCTTTTCATATTAACTTGGCTAATAATAACTTTGGATGTAAAAGCACCACTAAAATTTGACACACTGTCAGAGGTGGCAGGTCGCCCACTGAAAAAAGCGGGCCAGTCCAATCTTGGTGTGACACACAGGTCGCGACGTGACATACCACTTCTGTGTGAAAGCTTTCATATTTTGTATGTTTATTTTCAAGTGGCGTGCCACGTACGACCTACCACCTTGGTGTGAAAGCGACCGAAGTCCCATTAGTCTTACAAAGGTTCATGTTCAGGGAACGCGCACTCGGTTATTTATTTTTAAAAATAATAATCTCACCGAACTTATTTCCCCAGATATCACCTCGGACTTCTGGGTTGGGGGAGCCGTAAGGAACAAGACATGGACATGGGTGGACGGTAACCCCATTGAGCTGGGAACCCCCTACTGGTCCCTCAGGTATGACCCCGACTCTTTCTCCTGCGGAAAAGTCGGCTCCTAATAATGCAATAGATGAAATATCCTCGAAATTAAGTCCATTTTCTTCGAGTAACGATTCAATTATTTAATACCTTTTTTTTTTTCTTTTTCTTTTTTTTTTGGGGGGGATAAAAGTCAATGAAGAAAGCAATACAATCTCCCCGAGGGTTGTTACAGAAATTAATTTAGGATTATTTCCAAAACAGTTTGCGAAAAATGAGATTAAACTGGAAAAATTATCACATGATCTTTCTCCCCCCTAGAACGAACCCTGATTGCCAGCATCTCAACCAGACCGTCATTTACGAGAAGTCTTGTAATCAGTACCTGCAACGACCTTTGACTCCCGTCGCAGGCATGTGCGCCGCCCTTACTTTCGAGAACTTCTTCTACATGAGCGACGAAGACTGCCTAACGAAGAAGAGCCCTCTGTGCGTCGCAGGAAAAGAACCTACTGTGAAGGTGTGAGGCGGTCTCAAGCATTCCTGGTCTTCCATGAAGTACTTTTTACTTTGTGTTTTTAATGTTGTTAGCCAATTCGTTTCCTGACATTGACGACCGGGTTGCGAATAGAAGCAAGTTCATGTTGCGAAACTGCATTTGTGACTGATAGTTATATCAGCTGACTTCAATAAGAAATTTTGAATAATTGTATTTTTTCCTTGATATTCCTTTCATAACTCTGGGTAACACACACACACACACACGTGTGTATATGTGTGTGTGTGTATTCACATACATACATACATACATGCCAACACACACACATACACACACACACACACATTGTGTATTGTGTATATTATATATTGTGTGTGTGTGCTCTTACACAAATAAAAGACATATGAATGTTTATAAAGCAGAAATGACTCATTGTTAGAACTGCTATACACAGCATTATGACACATTATTGTGGCGAAAGGGGTAAAAATGACTTCACGAATAGAATAAGTACACAGAAGAAAGAATGAACAAGAAATGGAAAAGTAACGGAAAAATAAAGACAAAATTACCTGAGGTGAGGGCTTGAGGCCAAGTTAGGGGTGATCCCCTACATTGAGCCTCAGTCTCCGCCTTCAGCCCCCCCCCCCCACACACACACACGGTAACAAGCAAGCAGTATTGTACAGCACCTTTTTTCTAGTGATTGGGTCTCGTTTAGTGTTTGACTAATTCGATATTTCTTTTTTTTTCTTCGTCTTCTTGTGTGTGTATATCTCCGCATCTATATGCGTGGCATGTCTGAACTTAAACATGGCAATTAGAATGACCATAATAAAATTAGAATGATAATCGTGGAATTGCTCCTGCTGTTGTTGTATCACTGTTGTGACTAACATCATTATTACTATTATTAACGAATATTAGCGTTAGTACTCTTTTTTCATTATTGATCAAAATGGCATGAATAAAACTAAGTGGTATAAAAATATGACAAAACAATAAAAATGAGATTGCTAACATAAGTCAATAACAATGAAAATAAATACTAACTATATTTAACACTTTAATGTTGCTAGATTATTTGCAACATATTGCCGTATTTATTTAAGTTTACGCTTACTTATTTTTCTATACCCTTGTACATAACAGAAAACGTAAAAGTAAGTTATTTTCAAGAATAACTTAATAAGACTGTTTCACATCGTTTCATTGGATTTTACCTGACCATTGGTATATTATGAACATATGTTACTTTACTATACTAGAACTATGAAATGTATACAAGATGAAAATAAAGTATCCTTTTCTGAGATTTAACAGTCATATACTTTTTAATTTCTTAATTTTGTGTTATACTACATATCGTTTCATATGAATTTAAGATTACCAAATGTACGTATGTCTATTTCCAGATAATGAATTTTAATACTTAATAGCTACAAATGCGAAAGTATTGTTATTTGCAATAATCACATAAAAACCGTCTTATGGACGCAAGCATATGTGTATGCCTGTGCGCATGGTTATATATACTATATCGTGAATTTATATGTACTATATATTCCGATATGTATATATTATATGTATATGCATATATATGTAAATATATGTATACGAGTATATATCTATATATATGAATATATACATTTGTGTATGTTATATATATATACACACATAAATACATATATGTATGCAGATATATGTATGTATATATATGTATAAATTTATTTATATAGATATACACACGTAAATATATATATATAGACTCATTTATTTATTTATTTATTTACATGTATATAAATATATATATATATATATATATATATATATATATATATATGTACATATATATATACATTTAGTTTACAAGTATATATATACATATATTTATATGTATAGATATGTATGTGTATATGTATGTGTATATGATACATGTATATGTGTGTGTATGATTTACGTATATATATATATACATATATATATGTATTTATACACATGGATTTATATATAAATATATAGATGCATATATATATATATATATATATATATACATGCATGTGTGTATATATAATTTACACACATTATACCAGCACCAGCTGACACACACATTAGTCGACACAGGCCGGGCTCCCCTCATGGCATAGTCCGGGAGAGGATAAGCTTCGCATATCGGACTAATCCTTTATCGCTGTGTGTGTACGCTCCCATTGCGTGCACAGCATATGCGTGTGTGTATGCAAGCATAAGTATATGTACGAGTATGTGTATATGTGTCAGTGTATTTACGTATGTAAATACACTGTGTGTGTGTGTGTGTGATTGAGTGAACGAGTGTTGAATTTAGTGCGCTCACTGGGACGCACGCGGTCCTGTGCGCTCTGCATATGTGGGTGTATATGTATAAGCTGTATATAGTTTCAATGATTGGCATATGCTTGTGTGCATACGTTATGTCAAAACAAGTGTCTACGTGGGCTGCTTGCGTGCGGTGTTTGCGTGTGTGTGTGGTTGCGCTTTCTGATTGTCAGGTATGTTAATATATGTTTTTAGGTATTTTACCTATCTTATGTATTTTATCTATTATATTCCACTCTCTCAATCCAATATATTTCGGTTTTATTCTATTGTTGTAAAGTTTTATTGTCATTTTATAAAATTTGAAAACTGTTCCACGTCATGAGCGTGACGTCACGGCCTCCCGCGGCTTTTGTACGGTTTGGAAAAATACATTCGTTGTTCTACTGCACCACGAGGCGTTTTTTTCCTCCACCCTCTGGCATTTTATATATATTGTGAAGAACTGATACTACGTAGCCCACAGCTCCAGCTAACAAACCTGAAAGGACGGGGAAAGTTAAGCATTGAGCCTAAGTGACAGTATTAATTCAAAATAGGAGCTGGACCATGCAAGATTGCACTTATACATACACCACCTATCATATACAGCCTAGTGGTCTTCTACTTGACTTCATTCCTTTTCTTGTGTCTTCTACTACATATTTTCCTTTCATTTTCCCCTCATCCTGGATCTTGTATTGTTCCTATGCTAGCCTATTCCTGCCTTTTCTCCCTGGACTTTTCACGGTGATTTTATATATTTATCTAATAGTAGGATTTATCTAATAGTGTTAGTAGGGGATTTTACAGCAGGGGTGGAATTACCTACAGATGCCCACTGACCTTCATGGGGAGGGATCCAGGCCCTGAAAGCACCCTTCTTGGTACATGAGGCCACCTGAGGATTACAAATGTCCGTACACTACGATATATATGTGTGTACATAACAGACATGCATACTTATATATATACATATATGTGTATATGTACATGTATATACATATATCCATACACATATATAAGTGTGTGTGTGATATGTATATATATATATATATATATATATATATATATATATATATATATATATATATATATATATATATAAGCGTTACATATTGTAGAATAATAAGGTTATATTTATTAGACAAATAAAAAATGCATTATATCAACATTTTACAATGGTGGAAGAAATCCCAAGGCCAAGCGATTACAGCGGCCTACGAATTTTTGGCGTTTTGGCAAAGGGTAACAAACTCCCATCGGTTTCATCTTCACGTGAGTTATAAACATGTATAAGTAGTTTCCAGTTATAAATATATACAGACAAAGGCATACACACATAAACACACACATACCCATATATATATATATATATATATATATATATATATATATATATATATATATATATATATATATATATATAAATAATATATATAAATATATATATATATATGTATATATATATTTATGTATGTATATATATACAGAAGTGTTTATATATATATGTATATATGCATGTATGTGTGTTTGTATAGATATATAGACAAATAATATATACATATACATAGATACATACACAAGTGTGTATGTATCTATGTATCTACATTTCTATATGTGTGCATATATATATATATATATATATATATATATATATATATATATATATATATATATATATATACATGTGTGTTGTGTGTGTGTGTGTGTATTTATATATGTGTATATGTGTGTAGAGAAAGAGAAAAAAAATTATTATATATGATTAATCATTACTATCTTATAATTGTTATTACTCGCATTATTACAATACTAGCATTCTAAGTATTTGTTGTAGCATTTTGCATGCAAATGTATTATTTAGGATCTTGTCTAGTATTTTGTCGTTGCCGCGATTATGATTTTATTATTATCACTATTGCTATTACCATCTTCATCACTGATACTAAATCAGCTATTGATAGCACTATTATTATTATTATTATTATTATTATTATTATTATTATTATTATTATTATAGTTATTATAGTTATCATAGTTATTATGATTATTAACATAATTATAACTGTTTTATAAGTACTACTTTTTTATCATTTTTATTATCATTATTATTATTATAAGCATTATTTTATTGTCTTTCTCATTATTATTATCTTTACTAGTACTATTGTCATCATAATTACTTTATTATTATAATTTTTATCATTATCCTTATTGTAATCATTATTGTTGTTATTCTCATTATTATCATTTCTATTGCTATTGTCATCATTATCAACATTATCATGATCCTCACCATCATCATCACTACTATTACTTCACTATCACTACAACTATCAATAAAACTATTATTACAAATATTACTATTACTATTATTATCATTATCATTAGTGTCATCATTATTTTTCGTAAATTCGTTAATATATATCAAATGATCATATTCATATACAAAGAAAACTAACTCTGTGCATTAAGTTAATAGAAAACGTAGTTTTTAAAGGAAATATCCGTGTTTCCATTACCGATTTGGTTAGAAAAAAGCTGCATGTAGTTATTTACAAATGAACTGTACATGGCATTTCGAATATCATTTCTTATCTACATACATAAATTTCTTCATTACTAATTGCAACAGCCATTTTTTATGAATTTCCATCTTCACTGAACTTCCATTTGGGTAAAATACGATTCCGTCACTATTCAACTTCCTATTATCATACAAACCCCAAATATAATTACGATCCTCTTAAAGATTATAGGTATCATAAATAAGATTATATATATATGATATATAAGTACACATATCTGTGTATATATGTATATATATGTATATATATATATATATATATATATATAATATATATATATATATTGTATGTATATGTTTGTATAATCATTATCAGATGGTCTTTTCATCATTATTATAATACTTATTCTCTTAAAGATTATAGGTATCATAAATAAGATTATATACATATATGATATATAGATACACATATCTGTGTGTATATGTGTGTGTGTGTGTTTTTGTATAATCATTATCAGATGGTCTTTTCATCATTATTATAATACTTATTCTCTTAAAGATTATAGGTATCATCATAATTGCTCGTTTAATCGTTATCAAATGGTCTTTTCAGCTTCGTTATAATGTTGAACGGTTCTTGTTTATTATAATAATTTTCATTAAATGATATAATACTCGTGATGTCAAATTATTTTTGTACATATATATTTGCGCCGTGAGTGGCCAAAATTAAATATATATTTTTACGCCTTATTTCTCCTTATAACAGTCCATTCCTTTTTTTCTTTCTTTTTTTCTTTTTTTCTGTTTTCATCTGGAACCAATAAGTAATTGCAACCCAAGTTAAAACTGCCACTTAAGGTTCTCTAGAGTTTGGGATTTCCCTTTCGCAGTTGTAAGATGTACTCAAAAGTTGTTTTTGTAAGAACTGTTACTATAAGTAGTAATGCAACGAGATAATGCCGAGCTTATCACATCAACGCGTTATTCCCCCTGACTCTGCCTCCGATATCTGCATCCTCAGTTGATAGCATTCTTAGTTAGCTTATTTTCCATCCCCAGTGTTTAAAAACGTAAACAACCATTTCCTTTCTCAAAGAGCTAAAAAATGACTCAGATTTCAGTTTCTCCTTTCTCCCTCTTCTGTACCCCCCCATCCTGTGTGTGTGTGTGTTTGTGTGTCCATATATATATATATATATATATATATATATATATATATATATATATATATATATATATATATATATATATGTATCGTGTGTGTGCGTATTCATATATATATATATATATATATATTATATATATATATATATTATTTCATATACATATACTCAATAAATATATATATACATATATATACTCATAGATGAAACTGTAGATGTATATGTATATATATTTATATATATACATGCCGTATTTTTGTATATACATACTCACTGATATATATGTGTATATATGTATATATATCATATATGTGTGTGTACTATATATATGTGTGTGTGTGTGTATGTGTATGCGTGTATACTCACATATAAATGTTTATGTATGTATACATATATGTATATATGCGTATCTATTTATTTATATATAGCTATTTATATATGCGTGTGTGTGCGTACATATTCATAAAGATAGATAGATTGAGTGATAGATAGACAGATATATATATATATATATATATATATATATTCATATATATACATATGTGTGTGTAGATAGATATACATATATATGTATATATGTATGTATACATATATATAAACGACGGCACTGTCGACTGACAGAAATTCACGCATGCTCATTAGGAACGTCTACATATATACACCAAACCCAGTCTCCCTAGCCTCATTTGTTTACGCATTAAAAAACTCAGGTCGGACACACACACCTCGTGTGTGTGCGTGTGCGTATACATCCTGCTGATGGTGGCGGATGGTGCGAAAATCGGCATAGCTTCAACCACCACGAATTTCACTATTATAATGATTCAGCAGAATTAAAAGATTATTATCATTGCTGTTTCCCCTTAAATCTTTTAATGTTTGAGGTAGTTGGCAGGATGGAGGTTTACAGAAAACAAAACGAACCTTACAATAGCTATTAAGATAAAGTTGAACAAAAGTGGATAAAACTGAGGCAAAACACTAAAAACAAAACAAACTTAATGGGGGATTAAAGCCTAACTATAATAAAAGCGAAAAAGGAAAGTGAAACGAGACTTAATTGCATAATACTTAAATTATATATTTCATAAAACACAAGTAAAAATAGAAGGCAATTGAAATAAAACTGAACCGAAACCAAACTGTAAATAATACATTTTAAAGATTTAAAATTAAACCGAATTAAAGTGAGCAAAAATCAAATATGATATAATTAATAAAAGATTAAAGGTGAAAATGAACTTAAATGAATAAAAATAAAACAATATAAATAAAAAAAACAACAGAAAAACTAAAAGGGAAGCAGAACTCAAATAAAATAACATAAAAGAGAACAAAAGACTACGGCTAATGAAATAAAGCAACATAAAAAAGCCTACGACGGTCCAGGAAAATAACTAAAAAGAAAGCAAAGTATATCCCTTTTAAATAATGACAACCTTACGACCTTCGGCCATTAACAACTCTACTTTCCTTTCACAACGGCGACTCGGTGGGCCTTGCAAATGACTTACGGCTCCTTGCGGGAGACGAGCTTGAATTCTAGGGGGAACTACCAGTTTTGGTAAAATACATCACTACACTACCACCCCTCTTTACTTTTCATTTGCGACAAGAAAGAGTAGTATCTCAACCCTACTGTGTCGCCTGCCTTCGTGTAGGTTGAATTTTACGTACCGATTACCGTTTTTTTTTTTTTTTTTTTTTTTTTTGACCGCCCTGATTTTACCGCCTTATTTTCCTTGCCACTAATTCTCACTTTCACTTCATTTCTATCTATTAAGGAGCCAAGAAAGCTGCTGAGTGAAGCTTAGACTGCAGCTGTATGTGCGGTGGTGAACAACAAATATGACAAAGAAATATCAGTAAACACAGGACTCTCACTCAAAAATGTTCATCGGTGGACCAAAAATTATCGCGCTATTACATCCCTCGACCCCCTCACCCCCACACAAGCCAGCAGGGCCTAAGGGGAAAGTAAACCAGGGGACTTCAAATATTATTGGCAGACAGATGGAGGCCCAACCTAGCCTCACAGGCCGGGAAACATTTATATCTAGAAAGGCTAGGCAACCACTAGACTCAATTTAATGTGTAAATTTTATATTGGGGTGTTTTGCATTCAAATTATAGAAACACTTATTATTATAATTCCTTGACTTGAATATCAATAAGGAATCATCTACATAAAGAAAGTAATGACTGTTTAAAGGAGGCAGGGCATTCATTTAACCAGATTTTCTTCAAATTGGCACATAAAATGTGGCAAAGGTAGGGACTAGAGGACTACCTATAGATACTCTTTCAATTTGTTTTATATAATTTACCATTAAAAGAAAACAACATATCTTTACTTGCTATTTCCAAAACTTTATTAAAACTGACTATATTTAAACCTTGAATTTCTTGTCCATTGTCCATCTAGTGGGACATTAGTAAGTCACAGACATCAAAACTGACAAGTACATAATCATTGGCATAAGTTCACCCAAGAAAGAGAAAGTGTTTTGTATTGTATACTCATTTTCTTCAAAGGGGGAATAAAAATATTGGGTTCATCATAATTTATGGTTCCAATGGCTGATAGAATGGGTCTCATAGGAACATTTACTTTGTGAGTCTTTGGTAATCCACACAGGATACCTGGTCTAGAGCCAGAAGTAAAGAGGGAGGAGTAAGTGGAATTATCTATAATTTCATCTTTCTTAAATTTTGTTTGTCTTCTTTTTTATATAATTAAAGATTCACAATTGTCAATGACTTCTTTAAATTATTTTTTTATCATCCAAAATATCTGCATTCCTGTTAATATAATCACATTCACAAACAACAGCTTGTCCTTTGTCAGGTTTAGAGATGATCTCCTTTTTTTTTACTAAATCCTTGAGTAGCTGAAGGTCTTCCACCTTTTCTTTTCTATGAGAATAAAGTAAAGAGAAAACTAGATTTTTATTTAAAAAATTTTATATGATTTTTGGTTCAGTACAATCATTTAATGGGTTATGAAATTTTAAAGATTTTAATAACTTTTCAAAAGATAAAAGAAAATGAACAGAAGATATTTTACGAGGTGGAAAACAGAACTTTAGACCATTAGCTAGCAAAGATTTTACATTTTGAGATAAATTTATATCAGTGAAATTAAAAACCACCTTATTTTGGATCAATCAGATTTTCCCTATATTTATTCCAACGCAGTTTAAACTATTTCTTTTCATAGATCGTGAATTAAATCTTCCATGCAACATCTCAGATGGTTGAAGGCAAGGTACGAGGTGTTTTGCTTTAATTCATTTTATAAAGGTGTGACTTTACATTTAGGACGTTTAGCCTCTCTATTTTTAACTAGATTTCAACTTCCATGAGTTTGGTTTGGAAAGACTCACATACTAGTTTACTAATTCTATTTACTTATATGTGTGTATATATGCATATATATATATATATATATATATATATATATATATATATATATATATGTGTGTGTGTGTGTGTGTGTGTGTGTGTGTGTGTGTGTGTGTGCATACATACATACATACATACATACATACACACACACACACACACATACACACACACACACACACACACATACATATATATATATATATATATATATATATATATATATATATGTGTTGGGGTGTGTGTGTGTGTGTGTGTGTGTGTGTGTGCATACATATATATATATATATATATATATATATATATATATATATATATATATACATACATATAATATATATAGCATATAATATACATACATATGTATATATATACTATCTGTATATACATTTATGTATATAATTCACATACACACACACACACACACACACACACACACACACACACATATAATATATATATATATATATATATATATATATATTATATATATATATATACATACATAAATATATGTGTGCGTGTGTATACATACATATATACAGTATGTGTGTATGTACATATGCATACAGTGTGTGCGTGTGTGTCTGTATATATATATATATATATATATATATATATATATATATATATATATATATATATATGTATGTATATATGTATGCATGTATATAAAATATATGTATATATATAAAGATGGATATATGTATGGATTTAGATAGATAGACAGGTTTGTGTACAAATATAATTTTTTTTCTTTTTTCTTTTCTTTTGTGTGTGTGCATATGTATATATATATATATATATATATATATATATATATATATATTATATACATATGTATGTGTGTGTGTGTATGTGTGTGTATGTGTGTGTTGTTTACAGTCGATTATCAACATTATTTCTTATCGTTATTATTGGGATGATTATTGTTTATGTTGTTGTTTTGTTGGGGTATTAGTGACATCACTGTTATCATTATCATTATTATTCTCACACACACATCAGCTTCTGATTTTCATTGGCTGGAGTCACGCAAGGGGGCGGAGTATCAGGTTATAAAAGTCACAGCTTGCGTGTTTTGGGATCACTTTTCATATTTTCACTCTGGAAATTTCAGTAAATCTTTTTAAATTTCTT
>NC_051389.1:51653374-51658374 GCF_015228065.2 Penaeus monodon
ACTTTACCCGGACGGCCAAAACATGTCAAAATACAAAAAAAAGAAAGAAAAGTCATTCCCTTTTAAGAATGACAACCTATGTCCTTTACCAGAAAAACGGCAACCGATGGCTTGCAATGACCCGGTTCCAGAAAATCGAAACGAAAGGGCTAGAAGGATTCTGACCCTCTGGTTCTTATTTATAATCAAGAATGGTCTATAAAAGTCTGGTTCGTTTACAATATTTAAGTACAATTTAATAGATTAAAAGTATAAAAACACATTGAATATATAAACGTTAAAACGAAACAAAAATAGAAAATGGGGATATATAAAACGTAACACCAAATGGTCATATAAAATTATACAGTAAAACAAAAGAAAAGAAAATACGTTTCTTTAAAAATGAAAGCCACTAAAACATAAAAAAGAAAAAGATTATTAAAACAAAATATCAACAATGCAGTACAAGCTTGTCCCCTTGAGGGGGACAAGCTTGAATTCTAGGGGGGAACTACCAATTTTGAGGGTAACTCCCTTAAAATAGATCACTACACTAACACCCCTCTTTACTTTTCATTTGTGACAAGAAAGAGTAGTATCTCAACCCTACTTTTTTTTTTACCGCCCTGATTAGTGCCTCATTTTCCTTGCCACCCATTCTCAATTTCACTTCATTTCTATCCATTAAGGAGCCAAGGAAGCTGCTGAGTGAAGCTCAGACTGCAGCTGTATGTGCGGTGGTGAACAACAAATATGACAAAGAAATATCAGTAAACACAGGACTCTCACTCAAAAATGTTCATCGGTGGACCAAAAATTATCGCGCTATTACATCTCTCGACCCCCTCACCCCCACACACCAGCAGGGCCTAAGGGGAAAGTAAACCAGAGGACTTCAAATATTATTGCCAGACAGATGGAGGCCCAACCTAGCATCACAGGCCGGGAAACATTTATATCTAAAAAGGCTAGGGAACCCAATTTTAAATGTATATGGGGTGTTTTACATTCAAATTATAGAAACACTTATTATTAAAATTTCCCTTTTACTTGAATATCAAAAAGGAAAATCATCTAATAAAGAAAGAAATGACTGTTTAAAGGAGTAAGGGCATTCATTTAACCAGATTTTCTTCAAATTGGCACATAAAATGTGGCAAAGGTAGGGACTAGAGGACTACCTATAGATACTCCTTCAATTTGTCTATATAGTTTACCATTAAAGGAAAACAACATATCTTTACTTGCTATTTCAAGACTTTCTTAAAATTGACAATATTCAAACCTTGAATTTCTTATCCATTGTCCATCTAGTGGGACATTAGTAAGTTACAGACATCAAAACTGACAACTACATAATCATTGGCATAAGTTCACCCAAGAAAGAGAAAGTGTTTTGCATTGTATACTCATTTTCTTCAAAGGGGGAATAAAAATATTGGGTTCATCATAATTTATGGTTCCAATGGCTGATAGAATGGGTCTCATAGGAACATTTACTTTGTGAGTCTTTGGTAATCCACACAGGATACCTGGTCTAGAGCCAGAATTTAAAGAGGGAGGAGAAAAGGGGAAATTTATCTATAATTTCATCTTTCTTAAATTTTCTTACCAAGGAATTTTGTCTTCTTTTTTATATAATTAAAGATTCACAATTGTCAATGACTTCTTTAAATTATTTTTTTATCATCCAAAATCTGCATTCCTGTTAATATAATCACATTCACAAACAACAGCTTGTCCTTTGTCAGGTTTAGAGATAATATCCTTTTTTTTTTACTAAATCCTTGAGTAGCTGAAGGTCTTCCACCTTTTCTTTTCTATGAGAATAAAGTAAAGGGGAAAAAATTTTTTTTTATAAAATTTTAAATGTTTTTTGGGTTCAGAAACAAGGGGTTATGTTTTTTAAAGATTTTAATAATTTTTCAAAAGATAAAATAAAAATGAACAAAAGATTTTTTACGAGGTGGAAAAAGAATTTTAGACCATTAGTTTAAAAAAAAAATTTTTTCCCCCCCAAAATTTTTGAGATAAATTTATATCAGTGAAATTAAAAACCACCATATTTGGATCAATCAGATTTTCCCTATATTTATTCCAACGCAGTTTAAACTATTTCTTTTCAAAAGATCGGGAATTAAATCTTCCATGCAACATTCAGAGGGTTGAAGGCAAGGAAACCGAGGTGTTTTGTTTAATTTATTTTAAAAAAGGGGGGGGGTTGGGGGGGGAACCTTTACTTTTAGGACTTTTAGCCTCTCTTTTTTTAATAGTTTCAATTTCCAGGGATTTTGGGTTTTGGGAAAGACTCACTAGTTTACTCATTTTACTTACTTTCCATAATTTAATGTTTAAACATTTAGGGATGAGGTTGTGTTTTAAACATTCTTTCAAGAAAAAAAAAAATTAACTGCATCCAAGGACATCAGCTTTATGAAATTTATTCAGATTTTTTGTTTTCCACTTGAATAGGTCGTTGCATTTTTGTTTTTCGTGGATGTGGCTGCCTACGTTTTCCTTTGTTTTTAGAAGTTTAATGGTTAATATCTTGTGATTTTACCATATAATTCATCTTTTAATAACTTTAGACTCTCAACATGTTTCAAATTGCCCAAATACAATATTATGTAAAAATTTGTATACTGTTTTGATCTGCCGGATTTTGCACCTGATGAAGCTTGGATTTTGATATTACATTAATATGCTATTTTCATATCAATTTCCTTGTAATAACTTAATATGTTTCCCTATGTAAGATTTTCTCTCGTGATATAGCATATTCTTTACATTAATGTTGAATTTTGTTGAATTTATTGGAGTATTAAATGTTCTGTTTTTTATTGCTTTATATATATTTTTTTTTTTTTTTCATCAGTGTTATATTCGTATTCTACAAATTCCTATGAAAAATTCTCTTTAATTTTAACATTTACCCCCCTTTTTTGGAAAATTTCCCGATCATAATGGGTTTTTTTCTATGTGTGATGATAAATTAATTATAATGACACAGTCTCTTAAAATTTTTCCTGTATTGATAAATGAAAATTTCCTTGGGGTTTTAATTTACGATCTCAATAACCATTTTTTTTATAAACAAATGTCTTTGATATATGATTTTATTTACAACTGTTTCGGTATATATGTATATTTTTTTCTCTCTCTCTTTTTTTTTTTTTCAACTGAAGGATAATGATTTGAATCCTATTTACATTGTTGTTTCACACTGAAGATGGGCAATGTACACTCGAAACGTTTGATTTTTTGTTAACACTGCTCCTGAAGTATATTATTACTATTATATATATTTAAATATATATATATTATTTAATTTTATATATAAAAATATATAAAACATATATATATGTGTGTGTGTGGTGTGTGTGTGTGTGCGGTGCTTGTTTTTATTTTACAAAAATCACATTTATTTATTATGTATCTATATGTATGTATGGGGCATAATATATGTTTTGTGTGTGTATGTGTAAATTTAAAAACTTTATGGTGTATATACACTATAGAAAAAATTTCCCCTTATATAAAAGGGTCCTGAATCTACATCCCCAGGGGAAGCAACTGTTTCGCAACTTCCAACGCGAGCCTAGTTGACCCAAGGTAAATTGCCTTCTGGGTGACCTACATTTCCCCTCGAACAAGCCCGCGAAATAACCCCCCCCCCTTTTGCTACAGCCGAAGTAATCTAACACTCCATAAAGGACACGTCTTTTTTTGGTTTTAGAGAGGGGAGACGGCAGGCAGACCCGGAAACAGGGTATGGTCCCCCACTTCGTCCTTTTTCTCACATCTACCATCAGCAAAAAACCACTAGCAAGACCCCCTTTCATTCCCAAATGCAATAAAGGGCCCTTTATATATTGATGTATAGAGGATACACAACAACCCCAAAAAAAATATAATGTTTTGAGTGTATATGTTTGTATAAAATTTTATATATATTATTTTATATATATATATTATATATATATAACAAAATAATATATATAATTTTACATACTATATATATACATATACTGTTTCCCCACATACATAAATATTTTATATATTATATAAAATATATATATATTTATATATTTTATTTTATATATATATATATATATATATATAAAATAAAAATGTATGTCTATAATATATATATTTTGATAATAAGATAATTTTGTTATTATACTGTTTTTCACAAACAAATTAATATATATATATTTATATATATATTAAAATATATAAAATTTTTATATTATATATATATATATAATATCTGTGTGTTGTGTTTTGTGTGTGTTGGGTATGTGGGTATGTATATGTATTTTCACACACATAAATATATACATGTGGGGTGTATTATTTTATATAATATAATATATATATATAATATATTATATATTTTATATATATTACCCCCTTTTAATATATATATAATAATATATAAATTTTTTTATTTTAAAAATATATATACATTATATGTGTGTGTTTATTTTCACATTTAATTTCATGTGGAGGGGGGAAATATATAATAATAATATATATATATATAAATAATATATAATAATTTTAAAATATAAAAATATATACAAATAATATATTTTATATATATATAAATTAATAATTATTTTAAAAAATAACACAGGATAACATATAAATAATATATATATATATATTTTATATTTCGTGTTTTAAATATATATATATATATATATATATTAAAATATATTATATAAATAAAGATAAATTATAGGGATTTATATATGTATTTATAATATATATATAAAATATATATATATAAAATATATATATATATACTTATATATATAAAATATATATATATATATATATATATATATTTTATAATAATATATATATATTATGTATCACACAATAAAAATTCATAAAACAATATGTGTGTGTGTATAATTATGTGGGTGTGTGTACCCCCATACATATCGTATATATATACATTGTATGTATAAAACATATATATAACAATGGGTGTGTTTGTTAAATTTTAC
>NC_051389.1:51667167-51676660 GCF_015228065.2 Penaeus monodon
TATTTAAAAGGGCTGTACTTTGCTTTCATTTTAGTGATTTTGAGCTATGTTTTGCTGGACCGTAGTAGGCTTTTTTATGTTGCTTTATTTCATTTGCCGTAGTCTTTTGTTCTCTTTTATGTTATCTTATTTGAGTTCTGCTTCCCTTTTTTTATTGTTTTATTTTTATTCATTTAAGTTCATTTTCATCTTTAATCTTTTATTAATTATATTTTATTTGATTTTTGCTCACTTTAATTCGGTTTAATTTTAAATCTTTTAAATGTATTATTTACAGTTTGGTTTTGGTTCAGTTTTATTTCAATTGCCTTCTATTTTTACTTGTGTTTTATGAAATATATATAATTTAAGTATTATGCAATTAAGTCTCGTTTCACTTTCCTTTTTCGCTTTTATTATAGTTAGGTTTTAATCCCCCATTAAGTTTGTTTTGTTTTTAGTGTTTTGCCTCAGTTTTATCCACTTTTGTTCAACTTTCTCTTAATAGCTATTGTAAGGTTCGTTTTGTTTTCTGTAAACCTCCATCCAACTGCCAACTACCTCAAACATTAAAAGATTTAAGGGGAAACAGCAATGATAATAATCTTTTAATTCTGCTGAATCATTACAATAGTGAAATTCGTGGTGGTTGAAGCTATGCCGATTTTCGCACCTTCCGCCACCATCAGCAGGATGTATACGCACACGCACACGCACACGCACACACACGAGGTGTGTGTGTCCGACCTGAGTTTTTTTGTGCGTAAACAAATGAGGCTAGGGAGACTGGGTTTGGTGTATATATGTAGACGTTCCTAATGAGCATGCGTGAATTTCTGTCAGTCGACAGTGCCGTCGTTTATATATATGTATACATACATATATACATATATATGTATATCTATCTACACACACATATGTATATATATGAATATATATATATATATATATATATAAATATCTGTCTATCTATCACTCAATCTATCTTCTTTATGAATATGTACGCACACACACGCATATATAAATAGCTATATATAAATAAATAGATACGCATATATACATATATGTATGTATATATATTATATATGTCTCCATATATACATGTATGTATGCGTATATATACAAATACATATATATAAATCAAAATTGATATATATTTATATACATACATGTATACATACATAAACATTTATATGTGAGTATACACGCATACACATACACACACACACACACACAATATATATTGTACACACACATATATGATATATATACATATATACACATATATATCTTAGTGAGTATGTATATACAAAAATACGGCATGTATATATATATAAATAAATATACATATACATCTACAGTTTCATCTATGAGTATATATATGTATATATATATTTATTGAGTATATGTATATGAAATAATATATATATATATGAATACGCACACACACGATACATACATACATATATATAGATAATATTATATATATATTATATATATTTAGGACACACAACACACACCACAGATGTGTGGGGGTACAGACGAGGAGAAAGGAGAAACTGAAATCTGAGTCATTTTTAGCTCTTTGAAAAAGGAATGTGTTTGTTTACGTTTTAAACACTGGGATGGAAATACTAACTAGAATGCTTCACTGATGGATGCAGATATCGAGGCAAGTCAGGTGGAATAACGCTTGATGTGATAAGCTGGTCGTATCTCGTTGCATTACATACTTATAGACAGTTCTTACAAAAACAACTTTTGAGTACATCTATACAACTCGAATGGAAATCCCAATCTAGAACCTTAAGTTGCAGTTTTAATTTGGGGTTGCAGTACTATTGGTTCCAGATGAAAACAGAAAAAAGAAGAAAGAAGAAAAGAAAAAAAAAAGAATGACGTATATAAGTAAATAATGCGTAAAATATATATATATAATTATTTTAGGCCACTCACGCGCAATATATAATGTACAAAAATAATTTGACATCACGAGTATTATATCATTTAATGAAATCATTATAATAAACAGAACCTCAACATATTAACGATGCTGATAAATGACAATTTGAATAACGATTAAACAAGGCATTATGATGATACCTATAAATCTTTAGAGAATAAGTATTATAATAATGACGAAAGGACCCCATCTATAGTGATTATACAAAACACACACACACACATATACACACAGATTGTGTATCTATATATCATATTGTATTAATCTTATTTATGATACCTATAATCTTTAAGAATACGTTTAATAATAATGATGAAAAGCATCTGATAATGATTATACAACATATACCACAATCATATATATATATATATATTATATATATATATATATCTAGATCATGTATATATATATATATACATAAGTAAGTGTACTTTATATATCCATATATATATAATCTTATTTATGTGAACTATAATATTTAAGAGAATAGGTAATTAATAATACTGAGAAAAGACCATCTAATAATGAATTATACCAACATATACATAACATATTATATATATTATAATATAAGAGTAATATTATATATATATAATATATTGGAGGTAATATGTTTGTATAATCATTATTAGCTGGGCTTTTTCATCGTTATTATAATACTATTCTCTTTAAAGATTATAGGTATCATAAATAAGATTATATATATATGATATATAAGTACCTCTAGTAGATATATATACTATAATGTATATATATATATTATATATATATATATAGTATATATATATATATTGTATGTATATGTTTTGTATAATCATTATTCAGATGGTCTTTTCATCATTATTATAATACTATTCTCTTAAAGCTTATAGTATCATAAATAAGATTATATACTCTATGATATATAGATACACCTATCTGTGTGTATATGTGTGTGTGTGTGTTTTTGTATAATCACTATCAGATGGTCCTTTCGTCATTTTATAATACTTTTATTCTCTTAAAGATTATAGGTCATCATAAATTGCTTGTTTAATCTTTATCAAATGGTCTTTTCAGCATCGTTATAATTTGCAACGGTTCTTGTTTATTATAATGATTTTCATTAAATGGATATAATACTCGTGATGTCAAATATAGTTTTGTACATATATATTTGCGCCGTGAGTGGCCAAATTAATAGTAATATTTTATACGCCTTATTTCCTACTTATAGGACAGGTCCCATTCTTTTTTTATTTCTTTCTTTTTCTTTTTTTTCTGTTTTCTGACTGAAATGCCCGATTAAGTATACTGCACCGGCAAATGTAAACTGCCGACTTGAAGGTTCTCTAGAGTTTGGGATTTCCCTTTCGCAGTTGTAAGATGTAGCTGGCAAAGTTGTTTTTGTATATGATACTGTTATCTATTAAATTAGTAATGCAACGAGATACGACAGAGCTTATTCACATCAGACGCGTTATTCCCGCCTGACTCTGGCCTCCGATATCGCATCTCTAAGTTGATAGCATTCTATTAGGGCTATTTTCCATCCCCAGTGTAATAAACGTTAATCAAACATTTCCTTTCTCAAAGAGTCTTAAAAAATGACTCAGATTTTCCTAGTTTCTCCTTTTCTCCTCTTCGTACCGTCCGCCATTCCTGTGTGTGTGTGTTTGTGTGTCCATATAATGTATATACTAATTATGTTATATAATATTAATATATATATATAGTATATTATATAATGTCTATCTCGTGTGTGTGCGTTGATTGCATATATGACTAATATATTATTTCTAAATACATCATACTACGAAATAAATAATATATATAGCATATATGATACTCATAACATGAAACTGTAGATGTTATATGTAATATACTATTTATATATATATAGCTTTTACAGTGCCAGTATTTTTGTATAATACATACTCACTAAGATATATAATGTGTATTATACTGTTTATATAGTGTGCTGCAATATATGTGTGTGTAGCAATATATAATTGGGTTTGTGTAAGTATGTTGTGTATGTGTATGCGTGTATACCTCACAATATAATTGTTTATGTATGTTATATCATGTATGTATAGGGTAAAATATATATCAATTTTGGGGGAATTTATTATATAATGTATTTGGTATTATATACGACATATCATATCGATGTTTATATGGAGACATATATAATATATGGACTACTAGTTAGAGTAAGAACATATATGATCTATTATGCGTATCTATTTATTATATATAAGCTACTTTATATATGGCGTGTGTGTGCGTACATATTAGCATAAAGAAGATACGCATTGAGTGATTAGATACGACGATATTTATATATTATACTATGTATATATATATTTATATTAATATTAAGTATATAGTTAGTATATATGCGATCGTATTATATCATATAGTACATGTGTGTTTATTCATATATGTATATAAATAGACTGATAGATATATATATGATGGAGGGTGGGGGAGATAACAGATATCTTATTATTATATTAATATTTTACTATCTAGTATTCTTCATTATATATATCAGCTGATGTGATATATTGTTGTTGAGGGGTTTTTTTTTGTTTGTCTTTTGGAGGGATTTTTTTAATTTTTTTGTGTGTGTAGATAGATATACATATATAAATGTGATACGGTATGTATGTGTATCCATATACTCTAGACGAGGTCTGTCTAAAGCCCGACTGACAGAGATTCACGCATGCTCATTAGGGAACGGTGCTACATATATAGGCCACACAAAACCCGTCTCCCTAGCCTCATTATTGTTTATGCGGCACAAAAACGCAGGTCGGAGCACACGCTGAAACCTCGTGTGTGGTGCGTGTGCGTGTGCGTGTGCGTATACATCCTGGCTGATGGTGGCTGGAAGGTGTCGAAAATCGGCATAGCTTTCCCAACCACCACGAAATTTCCACTATTGTAAATGATTCAAGCAGAATTAAAAAAAAAAATTAATTATCATTGCTGTTGTTCCCCCTTAAAATCTTTTTTTTAGTTTTGAGGTTAGTTTGGCAGTTTGGAAATGGAGGTTTTTACAAGAAAAAAAAAAAAAAAAACGAAACCTTAACAATAGCTATTTATTAAGAAAAGTTTAAAAAAACAAAAAGTGGGATTAAAAAAAATGAGGCAAAAAACAAACATAAAAAAACAAAACAAACTTTAAATGGGGAATTAAAAAAAAAACCTAACTAAATAAAAAAAAGCCGAAAAAAGGGAAAGTGAAACGAGAACTTTTAAATTGGCAAAAAAAATACTTAAAAATTATATATATTTTTTCCAATAAAAACACAAGTAAAAAAAAAAAAAGGCAAAATTGAAAATAAAACTGAAACCAAAAAAACCAAAACTTTAAATTAAATAAATTTTTAAAAAGATTTTAAAAATTAAAACCGAATTTAAAGTGACAAAAATCAAAATAAAATATAATTTAATAAAAAGATTTAAAGATGAAAAAATGAACTTAAATGAAATAAAAATTAAAACAATAAAAAAAAGGGAAGCAGAACTTCCAAAAAATAAAATAACATAGAGAAAAAAAAAAAGACTACGGCAAAATGAAAAAAAGAAGGCCAACATTAAAAAAAGCCTACTACGGGTCCCCAAAAACATAGCTCAAAATCAACTAAAATGAAAGCAAAGTTTAACAGCCCTTTTTTTAAATAATTGAACAACCTTAAAGAACCCCTTCGGCCATTAACAACTCTACCTTTTCCCTTTTCAACAACCGGCGAAAACCCGGGGGGCCCTTTGCCAAAAAAGACTTACGGCTTTTCCCCTTGTGCGGAGACCCAGCTTGATTCTAAGGGGAAAAAAATAACCATTTTTTTTGGGGGTTTAACTTCCCCCTTAAAAAATTACATTCACTTTCACTAACCACCCCCCCTTTACTTTTTTTTCATTTGCCCACAAGAAAAAGAGTAGTAATCCTCAACCCTACTGTGGTCCGCCTGCCTTCGTGTAGGTTTTTTGAATTTTTTACGTACCCGAATTTTAAACCGTTTTTTTTTTTTTTTTTTTTTTTTTTTTTTTTTTTTTTTTTTTTTTTTTTTTGCCCCCCCCTGATTTTTAACCGCCTTATTTTTTTTTCCTTGCCCACTAATTCCCCCCTTTTTCACTTCAATTTCCATCCATTAAAGGAGCCAGAAAGCTGCTGAGTGAAGCTTAGACTGCAGCTTTTATTGGGCGGTTGGTGAAAAAAAAACCAAAATTTATGAAAAGGGAAAATATCAGTAAAACAGGAACTCCTCACTCAAAAATAAATAAATATTCATCGGTTGGACAAAAAAAATTTTATCCGCGCTATTTTAACATCCCTCCCGACCCCCTCACCACCCCAAACACAGCCAGCAGCAGGGCCTAAGGGGAAAAGGTAAAAAAGAGGGACTTCAAATATTATTTGGGCAGAACAGATGGAAGGCCCAAACCTAAGCCCCCCAACAGGGCGGGAAAAAAATTTTTAATATCTAGAAAAGGCCTAGGCCAAACCCAACTAACTCAATTTTAATGTTTAATTTTTTATATTGGGGGGTTTTTTTTTTTTGCAATTCAAAATTATAGAAACACTTTTATTTAATTATGATTTCCTTGACTTTTGAAATATCAATAAGGAAATCATCCCTACATAAAAAGAAAGTAATGAACTGTTTTTAAAGGAAGGCAGGGCAATTCATTTTTAAACCCAGATTTTTTTCTTTTTTTAAATTGGCACATAAAAAATTTGGGCAAAAAGGGTAGGGACTAGAGGACCTACTATAGATTACTCTTTTTTCAATTTGGTTTTTATAAATTTTACCATTTAAAAAAAAAACACATATAATCTTTTACTTGCTATTTCCCAAAACTTTAAAAAATTAAAAACTACTATAAATTATTTTTAAACCTTGAATTTCTTGTTCCCCATTTGTCCAATCTAGTGGGACATTAGTAAGTCAACAGACATCAAAAACCTGAACCAAGTTAACATAATCATTGGCAATAAAGTTTCCACCTAAGAAAGAGAAAGTGTTTTTGGTATTGTATACTTTTTGAGGTTTTCTTCCAAAGGGGGAATAAAGAATGTTTTTGGAGTCATCATAATTTTTCCAATGCGTTCCAATGGGCAGATAGAAATGGGTTCCCCATAGGAAAACAATTTTTACTTTGTGGAGTCTTTGGTAATCCCACACAGGGATTACCTGGTCCTAGAGCCAGAAAGTAAAAAGAGGGAGGAGTAAAGTGGAATTTAAATCTTATAATTTTTTTCATCTTTTCTTTAAAATTTTTTTGGTTTTGTCTTCTTTTTATTTATATATATTTAAAAGATTCACACATTGTCAATGACTTTTTCTTTTAAATTTTTTTTTTTTTTTATCATCCCAAATAAATCCTGCCTTCCTTCTTATTAATATAAATCCACCAACTTTATAAACAAACAAGCTTTGTCCCTTTTTTGTCCCAGGTTTAGAGAATGATATTTCCCCTTATTTTTTTTACTAAAATTTCTTCTTGAAGTAGCCTGAAGGTCCCCTTCCCAACCTTTTTCTTTTCTTTTCTATGAGAATTAAAGTAAAAAAGAAAAACTAGAATTTTTTTTTTATTTAATTTAAAAAAAAAAAAAAAAAAAAAAAAAAAATATAATAATATATATATATAATTATATATAATTATTATATATATATTATATATATATATATGAATTTTTTTTGGTTTTTCCAATACAATCATTTAATGGGTTTGAAAATTTTTTTAAAGAATTTTTTAATAACTTTTTTCAAAAGATAAAAGAAAAGAATGAAACCAGAAAGATATTTTTTTTACGAGGTGGGAAAAACAGAAAAACTTTTTAGACCAAATTGGAAAACCATTTTCTTCTTTTCATAGATTTGGTGAAATTTAAAATGTTTCCCATGCCAACCATCTCTGATGGTTTGAAGGCAAGGTACGAGGGGGTTTTTTTGCTTTTTAAATTTTATTTTTTATAAAGGTGTTGAACTTTTAACATTTTAGGGACCTTTTAGGCCTCTCTATTTTTTTTTTTTTTAACCTAGATTTTAAACTTTCCATGAGTTTTTTTGGTTTTTGGAAAGAACTCCAAAATTTTCTAAGTTTTTTTTTACTAATTCTAATTTTTTTTTACTTAATGTTGTGGTATATATGTAGGTAAAATATATTATAAATATATTATTGGGTGTTGTTGTGTGTGTGTGGTGGTGGGTTGTGTGGTGTGTGTGGGGTGGGCATAAATACATACATAAACATACATTACACACCACACACACACAACACATACACACACACAACACCACCACACACACACCCACCAACCACACACACACACACACACCACATAATATTATATATATATATAATATTAATATAATATAATATAATATATTATATACATATATAGTAATATATATATTATAATATTATATTAATTATATATATATATATATTATATATTAATATAATATATGAGTAAAATTAATTATATTAATATGTTGGGGTGTGGGTTGTGTGTGTGTTGGTGTTGTGGTGCATACAAATATATATTATATATTATATATATATTTATATATAATATATATTATATATATATAATTATAATATATTATTATATATATATATAATATACATATAATTAATATATGCATATAATATTAACATACAATATTGTGTATATATATTACTGTCCTGTTATAATTACAATTTTTATGGTATAATAATACAACACATACACCACAACACACCACACCAACACCACACAGCACCACACCACAACACACCACAAAAAAATTATATAATATTATATATATATAATATATATCATTATATATAATAATATATATAATAATAATTATGTATTATATAATATATATATATACATAAATTATTGTGTGCGTGGTTATATATACATACATAAATTTTCCAGTAATGTGGTGGTTATGTTAAACAATTATGCATACAGTGTGTTGTGCGTGTGTGGGTCTGTGTGTGTTGTATATATTAATATATATATATATATATATATAATATTATTATATATATATATATAATTTATATATAGTATTGTGTGGTGTGGTGGGTGGGTGTGGTGTGGTGTGTTTTGTGTGTTATATATATATATATTATATATATATAATTATTATATAATAATATATATATTTATATATATATATTATATAATATAATTACAATGTATATATATGTAATGAATATAGATAGATAGACAGATTTTTGTGTACAAATATAAATTTTTTTTTTTTTTTTTTTTTCCCTTTTTTTTTTTCCTTTTTTTTTTTTGTTGTGTGTGCATAATATATTATATATAAATATATTATATATATATATAATAAATATATTAATATTAATATATATAATATATTTATATATTATATATAATTTATTATATTATTTATTATATAATATATTATTTATTAATATATTATATATATATATAATATATTTTAATATATACTGTATTTTTTATTTTGGGTGGTGTTGTTGTGGGTGTGGTGGTTTTTTAGTGGTTGTGGGTGGTGTGGGTGTTCTTTTGTT
>NC_051389.1:51676760-51689052 GCF_015228065.2 Penaeus monodon
GTATACAAGATAAAAATGTTCGACAGCGTTGGTATGCTATGAATACATATTATTTTACGATACTAAAACTATGAAATGTATACAAGATAAAAATAAGGTTTCCTCTCCTAAGATATAACATATTTATGTACTTTTTTTTCCTTAGTTTTATGCTATAGCTTCATGACCACTTTATAAATTTTTTCTTTCAAAATATGAACGATTATGATTTTCAATTAATTTTTGTTTTTTCCTTTTTCCCACCGCTTAAAATAATTTCAGTTTTGTTCACAAATGCAAAATATTGTTTTTTTGCAGTAGAGGAGGACATAATTTGGTGGTCGTGTGGTGTTTGGTTTGTGTGTTTTATGGGGGGGTTTTTTTGGGGGTTTTGTTTTGGTGTGTTGTGTGTGTGTGGGTGTGGGGTGTGTGTGTTTGTTGTGTGTGTGTGTGTGTGTGTGTGTGTGTGTGCGTGAACGAGTGCGTATCTTATGTATGGGTATGCGTGAGCGCGTATACGTGTGCATTTGTATACCTGTCTGTAATTCTATCACTCCTTTGTAATGGACCGCGTGATCCACCTCCTTAACATTTTTATGACCCAGATATAAACGGTAGCATTTTGTTCATCTAAGAGCTTTTTAACTTCATTTAATCTCCATCACACCATAAGAGGCACACAGATTTTGGTGTGTGTGTGTGTGGTGTTTGTGGGTGTGTGTGTTGTGTGTGTGTGTGTGTGTGTGTGTGTGTGTGTGTGGTGTGCGGGGCGTGGGCGTGCGTGCGTGCGGGGTGCGTGCGTGCGGGCGTGCGTGGGCGTGCGGGCGTGCGTGGTGCGGGGTGATGTGAATTTTTTTTTTGGTTTGTTATTATTAATATATAAAAATTATATATTATTATATATATATATATATAATCGTTTATATTGTTATCGTGTTTCGGTCTTCTTTCAATTATCAAACTGCCTCAGCTACTCAACTCAACTGCCAGTTTAAGCCATTGTCCCAGGGGGGGGCGTTTTCCCCTCGTGTTAACACAGTTGGGGGAATATCAGTTTACTTTGAGGTGGCTCATTGTGGTTTTGTATTACCTTGCTCAGTGATTGTGTTTATTTATATAGAAACTAATAAAATTTTTTTCCCCCCCCCAGTTTTTTTGGTGTTTGCGGAAAGGGGATTTAGTTTCCAACATCGTAAATGTAAATATATTGGACAAAACGAGGAAATTAAAGGCACTTTTCATCTTCGGTATATCCTCCAAATAAATGTGCAAAGCTAAGTGCATTTAACAAGCGGCGCGAGGGTTATACGACAGCACATATACCTGTGTCACATAGCAGTCTGCGGACAATGTGGAGTACGAGGTAGTGTAGGATTTGGGTAGTAGAACCCAAGATCGGAGTGAACCCTATATGAAAATAAGAACAATAAAAAACCAAGACACATTTCTTCTATGGCAATATGTGTGAAAATGCCCCCAAAACCATGTAATAATACGAAATGTGTAAAATAAAAAAAAATAAAAAAAAATCGAAAAATCGTCAATACTTTTATAAGTTCTCATATTTGTCGACAGGCGGCAGCACGGTATACGCGGTAATTTCGAAATGGTGACCGCCGTAATGTGCGTAAATTTTATTTTCTCTCTCTCTCTCCCTCTCTTCTCCCCCTTTTCTCTCTCTCTCTTCCCCTTCTCTCTCTCCCCTCTCCCCTTTTCTCTCTCTCCTCTTTTTTTAATATATAATATAATATTATATATATATATATATATATATATATATATATTTATATATATTATATATATATTATAAATATACACATGCATATCTATATATTTTATAGATTAATAACATATATGTTGCGTATAAAGCATTTATATAATTACGTTATGTAATGTTTAAAAAATAAAAACAGGTACTGAGGGGGGGCCGGGAATTATCGTTTTTGTTTATCAACTAACCCGTTTAATGTTAGGTATAAGAACACCCTATACTCAAAAACAACAACTCGTAAGGGGGGGGCATGGGGTAGGTTTGTAAAAGGTCCATCGTTTTTGAAGGGACATTTTTGTCTATCATCTATACAAGTATCCCCACCTCCCCTCCATGTATAGAAAAGGTTGTGTGACCCAGGTCGGGTTTTGGGTGGGAAAACATATTTTTGATAGTAGACTAGAAGTTATAAATTTCACCATATAATTATCGTCATAATCTTTAAGCTTTCTCTTAAATTTCTAACGTAAACAGGATGACTTTTGCCACATTTTAATGAAGCAACAGAATACAAAATTCCCGGTTATTTATCGAAAATGAAAAAGGGGGTTTTCCCAGACAAATTTATATCATCAGATTTTTTTTTCGTGAGATAACAAGAATCCGATGATATTTTCAGTTGCATTCCCCACCCGACAATTTGAGTGATTTGATAAGTCCCGATAGCAGGGAGGGCTACGTAGATCAGGGAAATTGTGGGGTTAAAACAGGCTGAAAGAAAGAGGGGAAGGGTAAATTTTTTGATAGCCGTTTTTAAAACGGAAAAATAATTGCAAATGATAGAAAATAAATCTAAAAAAACTTATTTTCTATTTACTTCCATCGCAACTCAAAAATAACGGGTTATTTGAAAATAATAATCACAAAAGGTTTGCAAGCTTGTTACAAATTGTTTCCCAGTTTTTTGTTTGAAAATAACATCCGCGGAGACTGCGTGTGCCGAAAAACGTTGCCGACACGTAACTGTCAATAGGCTTTTTTCCCATTTTATTTACTTTTTTTTTAATTTGTTTGCTTTTTTTATTATGGTTTAATGCTATTAAAAAATAAAATACCGGGTATTCGAGGAACAATTAAGAAAACTTTATATAAATTTTGTTTGGGTCATCAGGAAACTTCAAAACGCATTTAAAAATAAAAAATTGTTTTTGCCCAATCATTTATCTAGTGTATGTTTTGCCGTAACGGCAAAAAGAAATCCCAGTTTTAAAGCGCAGAATAAATACCGCTTTTATAGATGAAACATGGTTCCCCGGGTTTTAGAGTTTAAGCAAACCCGATTTAAAGTTTTTTGGTTTTTTTTCTCTTTTTTTTTTTTTTTTTTTTGTGTGTGTATAAACAGCAATCCCCCCCCAAAAATCTGGCGAACCCGCCCTTAATATTTTATCAACTTTCCGCGGGGAAAAAAAAGTTCCGCCAGTCATAAGGTCAATGCGACGGAAATCATCATTATAACAGCTTTAAAACCAGGGAGGGGATTCCTTTCCAAAAAAAAAAATGGTTTCAAAAGGGGAGGTGGTTGAAAAACTTAAATACCCCGAAAGAGAACAGAAATGTGTAAAACAAGACAAAAAGTTAAAAGGGAAAATGAAACTTATGGAGTCGCCCCACTTTAAAAAAACTTACGCACCGACGCGCCCCTTTGAAAAACTCTAGGGGAAACCCAAAAACCCTCTTCGGTAAAAATCTACGGGATTTCACATAATCCAGATCCCCTGTGGAAATGTAAAATCGTCCTAACCAAAAAACCAACCTAAATTAATTCTGGGGGTTTTATACACTACGATCTTATTTTCCCTACCCGGGGGGCTTCCCCCCGGGATCCCCTGTGGAAATATACGCCAAACCCAGGGGGCTACCCCCCCTGGACCCCCTGTAAGTAAGCGGGAAAGGGACTTAGAAAATGAAGGGGGCATCCACTCTTGCCGGGCCCAATATCCCTTTTTTTTCGATTTGCATATTTTTTGCCATAGAGAAAAGGGTCTTTTTTTCGTCAAGGTAACCACCCATACACTTATTCTACTGACTTTAGTTGACATGCCCGATAAATTTTAAAAATTTCCCCTTTTGACAAACCGCTAATAAGCCATCTGTGTCATAATAAAAAAAACAAAAATGTAGTTTTTGTTTTATAAAAACATTTCACGTGTACACTCGTCACTGTTACGTAATTTTTAAGGGCCCCAAGTTGGGGGCCTAATGCTTTAAACAGGACATAGGATTGTGTACCGGGGTGCGTTTTAATTTGAGAAGCTATAGTAAGTTCTATAAAGAGGACCATACAGATTTTTTTTTTTAAAGAATACGGTTTTTCTCCCGAAACCGTAAATGTGGATTGGTAAGAGAATGTAGAACGATAAAAAAAGGACCGTTTTAAAGTAACAGACAAAAAAAAACCAAAAGAACAAAAAATGAAATACTGGTATCTTTTAGAAAAACACTTGTTTGTTTAAAGCCAAAATTGCCCCGAGTGAGAATTTGGCTTCAAAGGGTTTTCGAGGCCAAAACTTTTAAGATATATCGAGGAAAACTTGGGGGGCCTCTAATACCCGGTGGACGGCGGCCCTTTGCCAGTGAATATGTGTAGTGGTAAAAATTCGGGGGCCTTTCTGGGAGGCGACGGCAAAGTCTTGAAGCGACGAGAGTTTTTTTGGGGGAGGAAATTTAATTGGCCAAAAAAGGTTTTTTGGGGTTTTGGGTATTTGGGCTTTTGAGGGGGGCACAAAAAAAAGTATATTTCAAAAAAGGAAAAAAGAACAGAAAAAACCTATCAAAAATTACACAGAGCACATAGACCCCGGAACCACTATATACACGGACAGTGGAGGGGTACCCCCTCTCAAAAAGTTGGGCTACAACACCAAACCGTGAACCACTCGGTGGAATTTGTGTCCCCTTTGAATAAAAAGCCCACAGCAAAAATAGGGCCCCGGAGCACAAAGAAGTGGAGCAAGGCCCTGGGAAGCTCAAAAAAATTAGAGAAATTTTTTTGCGCGCTTGCCTTTTGCGCAAGACAGACCCCAAAAGGCGCCTCCGGATTTTTTCGGGCCGGCACAGCTTCCCCCCACCACAATAAATCGGAAGTCAAAAACTTGTTTTATAAAATTCCCGTTTTAATTTAAAGCAGCGTTTGTCGCTTTTTCCCTTTACTTACGTGACACCCTTTATATGCATTTTTTGGGAACAAGGTTGTGTGTGTGTGTAGATTAATAGAATTAATAGGGGAGATTTTTTCATACATTTTACCCTGATAGTACATGTGAAAAGGGAAAAAAAAACTTGTGCGTTTAAATTTTTTGGTATATAATGTAAAATTAGTAAATGTTTAAGGGGCCAAAAAGTAAATTTTTTTTTAGCGATAGAAAGTTGGTTTTTGGGCTGGGGGTCTTTTGCAGTTTAACCAGACCGACTTCTGCTCACGTTTGAGAGAATACGCCCCTTTTATCAGGGTTTTTGTGTTATAAGCCGATCAAAAAATTTGGAATCCCACACCTGCAATATCTATCTACAAATTAGATGGCGTGTCTGTTAGATGTAGAAATAATGTATAGTTTTCTTCACTTTTATGAAATGAAACATAAAGGCATAAATGGGAAATTTATTCTTAACTTGCCTTAATATGCGGTATTACGGGGAACCAAAATTAAAATCGTACTTTTTGTAGTACCATCTCTTGTTCGGTGAAAGTTCAGGTGTCTTGTCCGTTGTAAGGAATAGGTATTTTTGACATTTTTTTTTGAAGCGGCTGATTGTCTTTCACGGTGCAATGAAGCTATGCTTAAATAACTTTCACGTCGCGACAAAAAAGAGCATAAAACGTTGGGCGTTTTTTAAAAGTTAGTACGCAAAGAATTGAAAACCCGGTAATTTTGTGTTATTGAAATGAAAATTTGTTTTAACATTACCAATTTTAAGGCAACCCCACCGGGTTTTTTTAATAAAAAGAACGGGTTATTAAATTTATAATGAAAAAAGTACAAATAACGCATTTAAAAATGTAATGCGAAGCAAAATTTTTAGTAGTAAATTTAATAAGGACAACATAAAAGAAAAAAAAAAAGGGGGTTTACTGCGTTATTTCCTACATATTGCAGCATTTATAGCATGCTACATTAAGCACCCGCCGGTCTGGGAAATACGCTAAAAGGGGCAAGTGACTTTGGCCAAATCCCATTTAGGAAACCCGGGTTTGGTTCAAAAAACGGTCATTTGTTAATGTTGGGGAAAGGCCAAGTTCCCCGTTTTTAATGCTTTAAAGATGGCAGTCCATTTCCAACTTTTTGCGCCCTTCCCGGGAACGTTTTAAGCGATATCTGACCCTTTAATGTTTCAAGTGTCAAAAAAAGGCTTTAAAAAGCTACAAACGACGAAAAAAATCAAAGTTCTCGCTATGTAAAAGTTTTTTCACGACTCGGTATTACAATAATTTATTATATCAGTAGAGCATATAGGCCGGGCGGGGGCCAGGGGGCGTACTCCCGGCAGGGGCATGCAAAGGCTTTTGATGGGTTATGGGTATATTTTTTTCGAAGGATTGGTTTGGATGCCCGCAGAATTTTTCAAAAGTTTGGGGGCCGCGGCGGTCTGTAGAATTTTTCAAAAGTTGGCGCGTCGGTCTGTAGGCTTTCAAAGATGACGTGCAGGCCCGTAGAGTTTCACAGTGTGATTTCATTAGTTTTCATAGTGTTTTTTTTTCGTTTTTTTTTTTCTTTTTCATTCTATTTAGCCTGTTTTACCAATAATTTCCCTATATTATGCTCTCCCCCGCTATCGGGGTAATAAAAAAAATTTCGATGGAGATGGTGATCATATCCCTCAAAAAATCAATTTCCAAGGGAAAAACCAGAAAGTTTAAAGCAAGGATTTCATACGAAAAAAAATCAAAAATTTTTTGGAAAGTAAAACCCCTAAGTTTTTCGAAAAAATTTCCGCCCCAACTACCCCGCCCCTCCCCCAAATTTAACCCAGGACGGGAGAACCTTTTAAAACCCGTGGGATACCCCGCGGGCTTAAAAGTGCCCGCTGGTATACCAAGTTAGTTTCTGTGTAATCAGGGTATCAGGCGAACCCTAAACCAAAACCCAATCTTTCCTACGGTAATTGTTATCGACACCGACGCACCCTCCAGAGACTTCCAAAATCTGATTTTGGAAAACTTTCCGTGTATGTCGACCAAGATTACACTAAAATAAGTGCATGGAGTGGTTACCTGACGAAAAATAAGACACTTTTTTTCTAGGCAAAAAATGCGCAAATCGAAAAAAGGGAGTATAGGAGAAAAAGAGAAAATGACCCCTTTATTTCAAAGTCCCTTCCATGTTTACAAAACAAATGTGAAGTGTAACTCATTACTGCGATTTATGTAATGGGTTCTTTTGGTTAAAGTTACTGAGATAGAGAAAAAAATAGAGTAGGAAGCAATATAGGTAAATCTGCAGCAGCCTTTTTTAACGGGAAAAAACAAAAATAGGCCCCGCAGAACACCCCGTAAGTCCCCATCTATATTTTTCCCTTTAAGGAGCAAAGCAAATGGACGCGTAACTCTTTGTGCGATCCCACCAAGTAGTCCAGTATTATACCGCTTGTGAAACGATCATTTTAATTTCCGTCCCCATTTTTTAATTTCATTTTTGGAATTTTTTACACCATTTTATACAAATCCTTGTGGCCTGCGGTTTGCCACCGGGAATTGACGGCCGTGCAACGCCCTTACCCGGAAACGCCGGTGAGCAAAGTTTATTTCAAGTGCTGTGTCGTTCTGGGGCAATTTTTTAAAACCCGGATAAAAGAATTTGTCTCTATCACAGCCGATATTTTAACCCCAAGTGCCCCAAATGGCAAAAAAAGGATTAGAAAAACCCAACAATTGTGACCATAGACAGAAGCGAAGTGTATACAATACCACGGGGTCCAGGGGGCATAGTCCCCTGGCTAGGCATATATATTACCAGGGGGGTCCAGGTGGCATTGCCCCCTAATTAGGCGTATCTATTATCACGGGGGTCCAGTGGGCAGAGCCCCCTGGATAGGGAATATATAGTGTAGGTATAAAAATTTCCCCGGGTTTTGGTTTGGGAGGTTTTTTGGTTAGGACCATTGTACGATTACCACAGGGGATGTGGGGTAATGTAAAACCGTAGATTTTGCGAACGCGGGATTATTCCCGTATCCCCCCCCCCCCCCCCAAAAAAAAAAAAAAAAAAAAAACTGGCGCGTCGGTCCGTAGACTTTCGAAAATGGCGGGGACGTCAATAGAGTTTCAATAGCCTTTTTTTGTGCTTGTTTACTTCGTCGGACAATGTTTGGCTCGGGTTTTCGAAAAATCGACGTTTTAACGTTTCACAAATCACTTTTTTTGATTTCTGCGCTTCCTATTGGGGCATCCCTTTAACCCCCGGGTTCCCCCCCCATCCCCCAAAACGTTGGGTCGAGGGGAAAAATATAAAAAAAACTGATTTGGAACTTAGCCTCTGGGGGGGGCGCGTTCGGGAAAATTAACTTCTTTTTCTTTATCATTTCTTTACTTTTTTTTAAGTTTTTTTATTCTTACAAAAAACTCCGGCGCGCGTTGTGCCCCCGGGAGATTGAATTTTGTCGTCACAGTTGATATTTTTGTTAAATTTTCCCAAATGACAACCCGACGGGGGCAAAAGGGGGTACCCGGTCCCGAGCCATAAGGGGGAGGACGTATAGGTAATTTTTATCCAGCGGACGCTTTTCCTTTGATTAAAGCATTTTTTCAGTTCCCCCCGGTAATTCCCGCAAAATTTGCAGGGCGGGTTTAAACACCAATCTCAATGGGAAATTTAACAAATTTTTAATGACTAAGGTGATTCTGAATATTTGTGGAAAGTAAGCTCAATTTGGACCGAACGGTAGGTTTGATTCCCGTATAACCCCCCTCCCCCGAAAATTGGGGCGTCGGTCCGTAGACTTTCAAGGGTGGTGGGGACGCCCGTTTTTGTGCTGGTTTTACACATTTTCTGTTCTATTCTTATTTCATCCTGTTTTACCCAGTAATTTCCCTGGTCTACTTCATGCCCTCCCATGCTATTGGGACTTAAAAAAAAATCATCAAGATTGTCGTCTGGAGAATGCGACGGAAATGATAATCAGATTCGTTCTCATCACCGGAACAAATCTGAGATATAATATTGTCCGGAAAACCGATTGTCATAACGAAAAATTGCTCCACTTCTTTTTCCTCTATGTATATATATATGCATATGCGTTTTTATTTCGTTTTCCTTATCATTTCTATTATCCATCCTTAACTATTTAACGAAATAACTGCGAGTTCACCTATACCCTCCCCCCCCCCCCAAAAAAAAGCCGTTGGATTCCCCACGTTGGGGATTTATCTCTTACGGGTGTCTTCCTGTTGTAAACATGAGGCTGTCTTGCACGCCTTTAACTATATTAGTGCCAGTTCTTGCTGTGTATCACAGTGTAATCAGAAAGCGTTTAATTTCCACTTTTTAGTATCATGTTATGACAGAAGAATACTTTTATTCATTGCCTGAACCCCGTCGTTACAGTTGTAGGCAAAAGATTAGCATATTTCACCTGAATGGTTGCAAAAAAAGATAGATAATAGACTCGTGGCTTGGGAAAGAAAAAAAGGCAAAAATGAAGATATTTTTTAGAGGACAAAAATTGCAGTCGTCAGTACAGGAAATACTCTGAGAAAGGAAAAAAGATCGCTGAAAACGCCTCCTACAGGCCAAGTCCACTCGGTGCTTCCGAGTTTCAGCACTATCCTTGCCGGCCTACTGAGATGAAGACGATGTCGTTTGTTTTAATCATTTTTCCGTCTTTACCTTGTGCTACAACTAGAACGTTTTTTTTATTGAGTTTAAAAAAATAAGTTCATGTTAAACCCAAATTCAAACTAGAAATTTTTTTAAATTTTTACAAATTCTATTGCTTTTTAAATAAACTCGAAGAGAGAAGCCGGGGGATTTTCGGGATTTTTTTGCGCCAAAGTCCATATGGGCCAAAAAACGGCAAAAGTGTAGAGGGGGCCTTTTTTCCAACCAGAACAGGGCAAGGGGCCATGAACGCGGGCAAAACAAGGGCGCGAAAGAACGAAGGGAGGCGAGGGGGGGGGGGGGGGCCCGGGAAGGAAATAAAAAGGGGAAAAGGCGCAGGGCCCCAACCCCATAAGGGGGCCTCGGCCCCGCCGGGGGGCAACCTTTGACGGCCGAAACGCCGGGGGGGAACAGAAAAGTAGAATTTAGCACAAAGCCGAGGAGCAAGGGGGAAAGAATTTTAAAGAAGTGTTTGTGGGGGAGATAGGGAGAAGAAAGACGGGATGAAACAAGGGGGAAAAAGGGGGGAAAAAAAACGGGTGGGGGTTTGAAAAAGGGAAAAAAAACAACGGGGAAAAAAAAACAAGGGATAAAATAAAAAAACGGGAAAAAACAGGGGGGGTGGATATAAAAGGGGGGCGGGGGGGAAAAAACGCGGAAAAACAATGGAAAAAAGGGGGGGGGGGGAAAAAATAAAAAAAAAAAAAAGATGAAGTAAAAAGGGGAAGGGAAGAAAAAAAGAAGGGAAAAGGGGGAAAAAAAAAAAAATAATAAATAAAAAAAATAAAGGGAAAAAAAAAAAAAAAAAAATTTAATAAAAAAAAAAAAAAAAAAAAAGAAATAAAAAATGAAAAAAAAAAAAATAAAAAAAAATAAAAAAAAAAAAAAAAATAAAATAAAAAAAATAAAAAAAAAAAAAAGAAAAAATAAAAATATAAGAAAAAAAAAAAAAAAAAAAAAAAAAAAAAAAAAAAAAAAAAATAAAAAAAGAAAAAAAAAGGGGGGGGGGGGGGGGGGAAAAGAAGAGATATAGAAATAATTAATAAGAAAAATGAGAGATAATATAGAATGAGTAATATAGAGATAGGATAAGATAGGAAGATATAGAATAGATGATAGAGGTGAAGATAGAATAGAGGAATATAGAGATAATAGTATAGGAATAGATAGGAATATATGGAGAGAGATATAGAAAGGGTAGATAAATATATAAATTATATAATAGAGATATATATTAGAATTATTAAATATATATATATAATATAATAATATATATATATAAGAGGAAATATATATATATATATAATTATATATATAATATATAAAATTATATATAATATATATAATATATATATATATAATATATATATATATATATATATATAATATTTTATATATATATCATCATTATCTTTTTAAACGGAGGTTCATGTCTGAGCCGCCGTGGTCACAGCATGATACTCAATTGCAGTTTTCACGTTGTGATGCTTTTGGAGTGAGTACGTGGTAGGTCCCCAATTCCTTTCCACGGAGAGTGCCGGGTTACCTTTTTAGGTAATCATTCTCTTTATTTTATCCGGCTTGGGACCAGCACTGACTTGAGCGGGCTTGGCCAACCAGTGGCTAGGCAGGCAATCGAGGTGAAGTTCCTTGCCAAGGGAAACAACCGGTGGCGGTGACTCGAACCCCGAACTCAGATGCCGTCGTGACAGTCTTGAGTCCGACGCTCTAACCCTTCGGCCACCGCGGCCTTGCGATCTGGGCTTCCATGAGTTTCTTGGCAATTTAGAGCGGTGGTTTGCCATTGCCTTCCGCCCGGTGTTTTTTTTTTTTTTTTTTTTTTTTTTTTTTTGTTTCCGAGTCACCATCTCTATTTACCGGACTGACTTGGGCTGACTTGGTCCCCCATGGCTAGGCAGGCAATCGAGTGAAGTTCCTTGGGCCCAGGGAAACAACGCGGCGGTCGGTGACCGAACCCTCGAACTCAGAGTGCCGTCGTGACAGTCTTGAGTCCGACGCTCTAACCCTTCGGCCCCCGCGGCCCCATAATATATAGATATAAGTATTATAGATATATATATAGTAGATAGATATATTTGATATATAGATATAAGATAGAATAGAGACTATAGATAATATATATATATATACATATATATATATATAATTATATAGAGATATATGATAATAGATAGATATAGAGATAATAGATATATATATATAAGATTATATATATATTAATAGTATATATATATATTATATTATTAGATATATATAGTATATCTATAGATATATATATTATATTATTATACTATAATTATATAGATTATATTAATATTACTTTATTATTAGTGATAGATATATTAGAGATATACATATTAATATATATAATTGATATTATTGAGTATATAATATATTAATATATTAATTATATTCTATATATAGTAATTATTATATATTATATATAGTATATATATTCAGATATTATATATTAGATATAATATATGATAGAAAATTATAATATATCAGAGAATATAGATATAGAGATAATATATATTAATTAATAATAATATATATAATAATATATATATATATATAGTATATGTATATAGATAATAATATATAGTATATATATATATATATATAATATAATATATATATATATGAGATAAGATATATATATATATATATATACATGATATAAATATATATATATTAGAAAATAATATAT
>NC_051389.1:51701652-51727568 GCF_015228065.2 Penaeus monodon
TTTTTAACCCCCAACCCCCCCCCCCCCCCCCCCCCCCCCCCCCCCTTTTTCCCCCGTTAAAAAATTTTTTTCCCCTAAATTTTGTAATTTTATCCCTTCGGGTTTTTTTGTCAGAAAAAAAAAAAAGGTTTCCCCCAAAAAAAAAACCCCGGGGGGGGGGGGAAACCAAAAAACCCCCTGGGTTAATTTTTTTTCATTTTTTTTAAAAAAATTTTAAAATTTTAATTTTGGGTTATATGGTTTTTTTTTTTGGGTTTTTTTTTTTTTTGTTTTTTTTTTTGGTTTTTTTTTTCTGCAACAAAAAAAACCACAACACAACCCCCACACACACACCAAACCCCACCACCAAACAAGAAAAAACAAACCCCCAAAAATATATATATACTTATATAATTTTTAAAATTTTTATATATTTTTTTTTTTTTTAACAAGACAACAAACCCACCGATTTGATATTTAAAGTTAATATTATATTTTTTTTTTATTTTTTTTTAAAATATAAAAATAATATATTATCCCTTTGTGTTTATCATATAATGTAAAAATATATTCAAGAAGTAAAAATTAATCATAATTTTATTTTAAATTTATAAAGATCCAAATTCACTATATATAAGTATTCTCCCCGTTTTTTCCTTTTTTTTTTATTGTGTTTGTTGTTGTTTTTTTGGGTTTTTAATTTCTAAAGTTCATTTCCCTCATGTTTCTACTCTCACTCACCCCCCTTCCCCCCCCCCACTTTACGATATAATAAATAAATTTAATATTAAAATAAAATTTTAAAAAAAATTTTTTTTAAATTTTTTTTTTTTTTTTTCTTTTTTTTTTTTTTTTCGGGAGGTAGTTATTCTGAGCCGCGTTCGACCAAAGATCTTAATTGTATTTTTGTTGGGATGTCTTGAGGGAAAAGGTGAGGGCCCAGTCTAGAGAGTGGGGTTACCTTTGGAACCCCTCAAATCCGGTGGGACCGCACTGGATTCTGTTTGGCGTCTGAGAAGGAACCATCCTTCTCAAACCCGATGTTAGGGTCCCTCCCCTGCCCGTCCACCCACCATTCCATTTCCTATTACTCCGCTTTGGGCTTTTGGGGGGGGGAGATATAGATATATTAGAGAAAAAGTAGGATGGATTATGAAGATATCTTGGGTTGATGATGTGTGGTTGGGGTTTTTGTTTGTTATGGTAAGTCTTGAGCTAAGTATAATGACATTTAAAATTTTAACCAAAGACCCTTTGTTTTGTTTTCCTTTCAAAAATTGCCAATTGTTATTTTTTTGCGGTGTTTAAACCCAAAGATTTTTTTTTATATCTTACATACCATTATTCTTTTCTTTGATTTTCAATCTTACCACTGGAAGCGAATGAAATTACTTCTTTTTTTTTTTTTATTTGTGGAAGAAAATTATTAAATATATAAAAAAAAATATTTTATAATAATATAATATGGGGTTTTTTATTTTTGAGATTGTGTGGTGGTATAATTATTTTATCTTTGAAAATTTTTTATGATATTATATTCCTGGTTTTGTTAAATTTTTTTTTTTTTTTGTGTTTTACTTTGTTTATATACTCCCCCCAAAAAAAATCTTTTTATATTCCCCAGCAATAATTTTTTTTCAATATTTCCCAATTAATTAAATATAATTATAATTTATTTAATAACTTTTTAAATAATTCAAAGAAGATACTGTGGTTTTTTTTTTTTTTTCAACATCTTTTTTAAAAATAAACTTTTTTTTAAATTTTTAAAAAACCCAAAATATGATTTTAGGTGCGGCGAAGTGTGATTACGAGGACCGGATCGAGGGCAGGACGAGTAAAAAAGGTGTGGGGTTAAGCAGCTCGCAAAGGAAGGGGCAACGCGGCGACAGATCCGATGAGAAGAAAGCTTCTGCTACGTAGGAGTTAACTCGTTTTGTTGCTGTCTCGGGAAGGAGAGTCAGCCTTCGGCTTGTACAGTGTAGCGTGTCGGCCTCCCCATCTGTGGGTCGGCGGTTTCGCACCGCCCAGGCGCGAGGAGTTGCCATTGTCGACTGGAGGTTACTGCCGTGGCTGGGCACCATGGCGGGTAAGGACTAGGGCAGCCGAGTCATCACCAGCCGAGACACACGTGAGCCGATCGGCATTAGTCGAAACAGGCTGGGGCTCCCCTCATGGGCATGGACCGAAATAGTCTAAACTTCGCATATTGCTACTATCTTAAAGGGAGGGTCTTCGAGAGTGAAATATCTCAAATGACATTAAAACAGTTAAACCAAAGTACCATCTTTCAAAGTTTTGTTGTCATCTTAATCCAAAAAGACTTTTGAAAATATTTAGTTAAGGGTGGTGGCGTGGAGGCAAAGACCAAAAGAGTTAAACAGATAATCTTAACTTGACTATTTTTTTTTTTTTTTTTTTCTTTGTTTTTTTTTTTTTTTTTCTTAAATCAAGGGCTGCGGAGCCAAGAAAGAAAATATAAGATAGTCTGATTTTTTATTTATGTAGTTATTGTGGAACGAACATTTAACATTCAAAAAAGAAAAAGAATATTTTTTATACATCAATTTAATCCTGGAGGGATTTTTTCAATAATGCTGTTGAAGATTGAGATGGCTAGCGTAGAATAACTACCTTCTGAACCTTCTGACAATATGTAATGAAGGACTTAATGTTAAATGTGTCCTGGGTTCTTGATTCAATAATATTATTTACCAAACATAATCTATCGTGATTCCTTAATATATCGGTTAAGTTTACTGACCGTCCCCCCCTGCCAACAACACAAACATCTTTCCTTACTATCTCCCTGCCAGCAATAACCTCTTCTTTCCAATCACATAACCTCTTCTTCCGACATTAACCTCTACCGGACATCCCCTCCCCCCCCCCATAATTCTCCATCTTTCACACATAAACGTTTCTCTGCAACACTGAGGCAGCTTGGCACAAGAAGACCTACTCGCTAGGTAACCCCATTAATGTTTATTCCTCCAACAATGCTTTCCCCATTACCAACACTAACTTCTTCCTTCGGGCCGCACCTCTCCCGACAACATAAATCCCATCCTTCCCAAAATCAATGTTTCCCTACCACCAGATTGGGCGCCAGGCATTATGCGGAACCGGATCATATATATTGCGAACAGGGAGACGTGACCTGCTTGCCTATCAATGAATACTGCAATAAGTCTACCATCCTTGCGCTGATAAAGGACGAGCGATTGTGCAAGGTTAGATACTTACACCGGTGCTAATGGATTGTTAATGGTAAGATGATGATATTTCTTATCATCGATGTGTGTGATTAGATGATTGGAGTGTGCGCTAGCTTTAGTCTATTCAATTATCATCATACAGATGTTCAAAGGATGGAAACACTTCACCTTATTGATGAGATCGTGTACAGACGAATGTGATTTAGCCGAAATTCGGTCAAGAGTTCCTTGAAAAGTTAAAACGTACAATTGACATCCCGATTGTCCTCACCTGTACAACGTGTTGGAGACCACGCTTGTCAATTCTTTTATGGATTCGCGGAGTTTTATTTCATTCTGTTTTTGGTACCTTAATGGGCATGGTAAGTAAGTTATTGTCTCTCTCTTCATCGTAGTTCTAACTTGCCTTTTCATCAGTATCTACCTTTCTATTTTTTCCTTCTGCCCTCTCTCTATCTCCGTCTGTCCCTTTATCCTTTCTAACATTCTGCGCTTATCTGTTATTCACATCATTTTATCTTATATCCCACCCCCGTGTGATCACTCACATATGCATGTCTCTTTACAGGTCAATTGGGGAGAAGCTCGCTCTTTCTGCAAGATGGAATGGTGGTGACCTTTGACTTTCAAGATGGCGTCGGGATTTACGAATCGTCCGCCATTCCCGGAGCACAGTGAGTACTGGGGTGGGTTGTTGTAGAGTATGTGTGCTCTTTCCTAGATTGCTTTCACACCAAGTGGCACACGCTGTGGCAAGTGGCAGATGGTAAGTGGCAAATGACGCGTGGCACGGTGTTTCAGTACCAAGGTTACGCATTTACGCGTCACTCGGTAAAAGATGACATCATCATGTCATGGTCCGAAGTCCTAATAACTTGTCACCATTATCTACACGCAGAAAGTGAGGCAACGTGTTTCAAACACCCTGAAAAATACCAGGAAAAATATTATATAATTCTACACTGAAAGTATTTTATTCTACTAAGGTGAATGTATTATGCAAAACACTTGATTTCCAGAATTTGTACAACTATTATGGTGATTGTTTCATTATGACGAGGGCATAGTTGTGTACGAGAGCAGGCACAAATTCTTTGTTTCTTCCTGCAAGCGCGTGCGTGGTTACCTTCTAACCAATGCTCGCTCACTGGGCGACCGAAACCTCATGATAGACTCTGCCTAGACACTTCAAAAACTACGTTATATATGTCATGCATCGAAATTCTTTCCTTTGTATATCATATATTTATATGATATAATAATTAGTTTGACGTGAACGCTCCATTAAATTTACACTATCCAAGGTGTCAGGCAACATTAAGAAAAACTACTGAAAATGGTTTCTGTATAGTCGTTTTCAAGTGGTGTTTTCAAATAGTATGCGACGTAGAGAGCACCTTGGATGAAAGCACAGCCTCAGGACCAAAGTGTACGTAGGCAGTGTCAGGCCGTTTTCTTCGGTTCAAAAAAGGCATCATCAGAGAATGACGATGTTATTGTTTATGTCTAACTTTAAACAATAACCTGTCTGTCGCTTGGAGGAATAAAGAGAGGATGTGGGGGCAGACTTGTTCCAATACCTATCCAGGTGTATGAGGTAAGTTTAAGGTGGCCCTGAGTGAAACTACTGCATATCAAATTACAGTGTCAGCACCATACCTTTACACTCGTATTCGTTCACAGCAGAAGTGACAACTTCTGTGTTTGTGTCATTTCCGTACGGCGGACAACTTGAATGGATTCGAGCATATAATCATTCGTACAAAATTCGAAAACAAAGCACTGAACTATTAATCCCCCCCCCCCCCCCCTCCCCCCCGAAAACTCGTGTGGATTTTTTTCTCTCTCTTTTTTCTCGCAAACAATTATTTGATCAGTCTACCATAGAGAGTGTTGTTGTTGTATTGAGGTTATGTATCATACAAAAACTTGTATTTTACAACAGTTATACAAATGGTATGTTGATGGTTGATGAGGCAAGCTGGTGCACGAGAGTACGCAACATTGCGAGCGTGTCCTCCTGCAAAGACCGCGCATGATTTACCCCCACCCCCCCAACTCATCTAAGGTCTCGTTCCTGGGCGACGAGACTGTGTTTCATGTGTGTTTGACAGAATCTGTTCTAGATATTCAAAACTACTCTGTAGACGTACATCCAAATCTTTCCTTTTTTATACTGTGATATGATTTAATTTTGTCATATTAACTTGGCTAATAAATAACTTGGTGTAAAAGCGCACTAAAATGTGACAACACTGTCGAGGATGCAGGTCGCACACTGAAAAAGGGCCAGTACAAATCTTGGTGTGAACACAGAGTCGCGAACGTGACATGTCCCTTCTGTGTGAAAGTTTTCACATTTTGTATTGTCATTTTAAGTGGCGTCCACGTACGACCTGCCACATGGTGTGAAAAGCGACCGAAGTCCCATTATTCTACAAAGGTTCATGTTCAGGGAGCGCACTCGACTATTTCTAAACAAAATTAATAATAAGAATACTAATAAAAATACTAATAATAATAATAAATGAATTAAAAGATAAATAAATAAAAATCACCGCACTTATTTCCCCAGAGATCACCTCGGAATTCTGGTTGGGGGAGCCATAAGAACGAGACATTTGGACATGGGGGGACGGTAACCCCATTGAGTGGAACCCCCTACTGGGTCCCTCAGGATGACCCCGACTCTCTTCTCCTCCGGAAAAGTCGCCTCCAAATAATGTAATAGATGACAATATATTCTTCACAGGGAATTTGATTATTTAATTCCGTTTTTTTAAGGGGGGAGGATGAAAGTCAATCAAGAAAGCCAATACAATCCCTCCAGGGGTTGTTATAAAAAAACGCATTTCCAAACAGTTTACGAATCATGAGATTCAACGGAAAATATTATCACATGATCTTTCTCCCCCCTAGAACGAACCCTGATTGCCAGCATCGTCGAACCAGACCGTTATTACGAGAGTCTTGTAACAGTCCCTGCAACGACCTTTGACTCCGTCGTAGGCATGTGCGCCGCCGTACTTTCGAAAAACTTCTTCTACATGAGCGACGAAGACTGCCTAACGAAGAAGAGCCCTCTGTGCTGTCGCAGGAAAAGAAACCTACTGTGAAGGTGTGAGGCGGTTCAAGCATTCCTGGTCTTCCATGAAGTACTTTTTACTTTGCGTTTTTAATGTTTTATCCATTTCGTGTCCTGCATGGCGACGGGTTGCGAATATAAGCAGGTCAGGTTGCGATGCTGCATTGTGACTGTAGTTAATCAGCCGGACTTCAATAAGAAATTTTTTACTAATTCCTTTCATAACTGCGTGCGGAACACACACACACACACACGTGGTATATGTGTGTGTGTGTATGTGTGTATATTCACATACATACATTACATCAAACACACACACACACACACACACACATCACAACACACAACACACACATACATATATACCCCTTATAATATATATATATATAGATATATATATATATATATATATAGATATATTAGATATATATATATGTGGGTGTGTGTGTGCTCTTACACAAATAAAGACAAATAATTATGATAAAACGTAAATGACTCATGTTAGAGCTGCTACACACAGCATAGGACACATTATGTGAAGAAAGGGTAAAAATATGACTTAAACGAATAGAATAAGTACAGAAAAGGATACGGATGAACAAAGAAATGGAAAAGAAACGGAGAAAGTAAACACCCTGCCAAAATTACCTGAGGCGAAAGCTCGAGTCCAGGCATGGGTGATCCCATACACTGGGCTCCGTCTCCGCCTTCTAAGCCCCCCCCCCCTCCACGGCAGCAACAAGCAAGCAGTATCGTACGTACAACACTTTTTTTTTTCTATTGAACTGGGTCTAGTTTGGTGTTTGACTAATTCGATATTCTTTTTTCCTTCTTCTTCGTCTTTTTCTTGGTGTACATCTCCGCACCTATCATGCGTGGCAGTCTAATACTAGGAAGGCAATTAGAATGACCAGAATGAAAGTAGAATAATAATCATAGAATTGCTTCATGTTTTGTTGTATCACTATTATGACTAACATCATTATATTATTATAACAAATATTAGCATTCGTACTGTTTTTTCATCACTTGATCAAAAATGGCATTAATGAAAACTAAAGGTTATAAAAACATCACAAAGCAATAAAAGTGAGATTGATAAGGACAGCACTGCTAACATTAATCAATAACAATAAACATAAATGACAGAAACTATATTTAACACTTTAATGTTGCAAATTATTTGCAACATATTGTCGGTTTATTAAGTTACGCTTACTATTCTTCTATACCCTTGTGATGAAAGCAAAAAGTAAAAGTACGTCATTTTCAAGAATAATTAATAAGACGTTTGGACATCGTTTCATTGGATTTTCCTGACCATTGGTATATTCCATGAACATGTATTACTTTACTATACGAGAACTAAGAAATGTATACAAGAGGAAAATAAGGTATCCTTTTCAGAGATATAACACAGTATATACTTTTAATTTCTTAATTTTGTGTTATAACTACATAATCCGTTCCATATGAATTTGCAGTTACCAAAGTACTCTGATTTCCAGATTTTATTTTACAACTACATAATAAATTTTAATCTAGTTACAAATGCAAAAAGTGTTGTTCTTTGCAATAATCACATGAAAACCGTCTTATGTATATGTGTATGCCTGGCGCATTATATATACAGATATCCGTGAATTTATATGTTACTATATATACAGATATGTATATATGTATATACATATATATGTAAATAGTGTATACGAGTATCTTTCTATATATATGAATATATACATTATAGTATGTTATATATATACATATATATAATCCACATGTTAGATATATGTATATTATTTATATGTATATATTAAAATGTATTTATAGATAATGCAACACGTAAACATATATATATATATATATATATTATATTATATATATATATATATATATATATATATATATATATCTATTCTTTTACATGTGTATAATAATGTAATGATATGTACAGTATTTATTGTATAGATATGATGTATATAGATATACATATATGTGTGTACACACCTGATTTATGTAGTATATATTTACATATATGTGTGTGTATGTATACACATGGATTTATATATACTATATAGATATATATAAAATGTGTTATATATAATTAAGTGTGTGTATGTGTGAATAGATATATATACATTACTGAGCACCACCCACCCCTCCCTAGAGATGCTCGCCCCTGTGTGTTTTCGTAGTGTTACGCTCCCATTGCGTGCACAGCATGTGCGTGTTGTGTGCAAGCATAAAGTATATATACGAGTATTTGTATATGTGGGTGTAGGTGTATTTAGTATGTAGTAAAGTGTGCGCGCGCAGTGTGTGTGTGACTGGGGAAGAGTGTGAATGAGTGCGCTTCCTGGGACGCACGCGGGTCCGGCGCTATGCTATGTGTTGTATATGTATAAAGCTGTATATAACAGTTTCAATGGTGGCATATGCTTGTCTATGCATACGTATGTAAAAACAATACATATATGTATATATATATATATATATATATTATATATATATATATATATATAATATATATATTGTGTGGTGTGTGTGTGTGTGGTGTGTGTGTGTGTAGGTGTATATGCATACATATTATATATTATATATATTATTATATATATATTTTATACATATATATATAGTATAGATTACACATAGAAGTGTGTGTATATGTATGTATGTGCATAATTATGTATGTGTGTGTGTTGTATCAGACAGATATTAGGAACTATATAATATATACATAATGCATTACATAGATACATACACAAGAGTGTATGTCTTTTGTATTCTAATTTTTCTATATGTGTGCGTATATATGCATGTGTGTTGTGTGTAGATATAATGTGTATATGTGTGTGTGTTGTGTGGATAAGAATAGTGTGTGATAAGTGTGTGTGTGTATATATATGTGCATATGTATGGTGTAGAAGAGAAGAGAAAAAATGATTATACAGATTAAATCTTTACTATCTTATATTGTATTACTTGCGTTATTTACAAATTGGCATTCTAAGTATTATGTCGTAGCATTTTGCATGCAAATGCGTTATTTATGATCTTGCCGAAGTCTTTTGTCGTTGCCGCGATTATGATTTATTAATTATCATTATTGCTATACCATCTTCATCACTGATACTAACTCTGCTAATTGATAGCACTAGTATTATGATTACCATTATATTATATTATAATTATTGTTGTGTTGTTTTATTCTCATTATTATTATTTTTACTAGTACTATTGTCATCACAATACTTCGTTATTAATTGTGGTTGTTTTTATCATTATCATTATTGTAATCATTATGTTGTTATCTCATTATCATTACTATTGCATAATCGTAATCATATCACATTATCAGGATCCTCACCATCATCTTATATCATTCTTCATCAGTGTCATCATATTTTCGTAACCGTTGATATATATCAAATGATCATATTCATATCTTTTACATAACAACAAAAGTGCATTAAGTTAATGAAAAAGGAGTTTGTAAAGGAAATATCCTTGTTTCCCATACCGATTTGGTTAGAAAAAAGCTGCATGTAGTTATTTTTACGGATGAACTGTACAGGCAGTTTCGGATATCAGTTTCTTATCTACATACGTAAAATCTGTTCATCACTTAATTGCAACAGTCATTTTTTTTATGAATTTCCATCTTCACTGAATCCCATTTGGGAAAAATACGATTCCGGTCACTATTCAACTTCCTAGTATTCATACAAACCCCAAATATAATTACGATCCTCTTAAAGATATAGGTATCATAAATTAAAGATATACATATATGAATATAAGTACACTCTCTGTGTATATATGTATATATATATATATATATATATATATATATATATATATATATATATATGTGTGTGTGTGTGTGTGTGTGTGTGTGTGTATATATGTTTGTATAATCATTATCAGATGTCTTTCAGCATATTATAATACTGATTCTACTAAAGATGTATAGGTATCATCATAATTGCTCGTTTAATCGTTACAAATGGTCTTTCAGCATAGTTATAATATTGAACGGTCTTGTTATTAATAATTTCCATTTACCACACCGAGATAACACGTGAGTCAAATATTTTTGTACATATATATTTGCGCCGTGAGTGGCCAAAATTCCTTTTTTTTTTTTTTTTTTTTTTATCTAGAACCAATAAGTAATTGCGACCAAGGTAAACATGCCACTTAAGGTCTCTAGAATTTGGGATTTCCGTATAGTTGTAACAAATGTAATCAGATGTGTTTTTGTAAGAACTGGTACTAGAAATATAATGCCACGAGATACGGCCGTGCTTATCACATCCCCAACGCGTTATTCCCCTGACTCTGCCTCTGATATCTGCATCCTCAGTTGATAGCATCTTATTTAGCTTATTATACAACCCAGTGTTAAAAACGTAAAACAACCCATTTCCTTTCCAAATAGCTAAAAAATTACTCAGATCAGCTCTCGTTTTTCCTTTCTCCCTCTTCTCTACTCCCATCCTCTGTGTGTGTGTTTGGTGTGTGTGTGTTTGTGTGTGTGAGGGGTGTGCATAAAGTATATACATATATATATCTAACATCTATACATATTGTATTATAAATATATATATATATATATATATATATATATATAATATTATTTATATATATAATGTATATATGTATATATATATATGTATTATACTTTGCACACACACTCACACACACAAACACACACACACACAAACCACAAACACAGAGGATGGGAGGATAGAGAAGAGGGAGACAGGCCAAAACGAGAGCTGATCTGAGAATTTTTTAGCTATTTGGGAGAAATGGTTGTTTACTTTTTCAAAACACGTGGAGGTGGAAATAAGCTTAAATAAGAACGCTTATCAACTGAGGATGCAGATATCAGAGGGCATGAGGAGTCAGGGGGAATAACGCGTTGATGTGATAAGCACGGCCTCGTATTCGTGGCATACTATTTAGTAACAGTCTTACAAAAAACAACACTGAGTACATTTTACAAACTATGAAACGGGAAATCCCAAATTCTAGGAGAACCCTTAAGTGGCAGTTTTAACTTGGGTCGCAATTACTTATTGGTTCTAGATAAAAAAAAAAAAAAAAAAAAAAGGAATTTGGCCACTCCCACACGGGCGCAAATAATATGTACAAAAATAATTTGACATCACGTTGTTATATCATTTCATGGAAAATTATTATAATAAACAAGAACCGTCAATATTATAACTATTGCTGAAAAGACCATTGATAACGATTAAACGAGCAATTATGATGATACCTATAATCTGTAAGAGAATAAGTATAGAATAATGATGGAAAAAGACCATCTGATAATGTTATACAACATATATACACACACACACACACACACACACAACACATATATATATATCATTATATATATATATATATATATATATATATAATACATAATACACAGATATGTGTACTTATAATCATATAGGTATAATCGTATTTATGCATACCATAATCTTAGAGGATCGTAATTAATTTGGGGTTTTGTATGATAATAGGAAGTTTTGAATAGTGACGGAATCGTATTTTTCCCAAATGGAAGTTCAGTGAAGATGGAAATTCATAAAAAAAATGACTGTTGCAATTAGTAATGAACAGATTTACGTATGTAGATAAGAACTGATATCCGAAATGCCATGTACAGTTCATCCGTAAATAACTACATGCAGCTTTTTCTAACCAAATCGGTAATGGAAACAAGGATATTTCCTTGAAAAAAGCCTTTTCATTAACTTAATGCACATTTTGTTTTCTTTATATATGAATATGATCATTTGATATATATCAACGAAGTTACGAAAAATAATGATGACACTGATGATAATGATAATAATGATGATGGTGAGGATCATGATAATGTTGATAATGATGACGATTATAGCAATAGTAATGATAATGAGAATAACAACAATAATGATTACAATAATGATAATGATAAAAAACAACAACCATAATAATGAAGTAATTGTGTGACAATAGTACTAGTAAAATAATAATAAATGAGAATAACAACAACAACAACAATAATTTAATATATAATAATGGTAATAAATAATAAATAGTGCTATCAATAGCAGAGTTAGTACGTGATGAAGATGGTAATAGCATAATGAGAATAATAAAATCATAATCGCTGGCAACGACAAGAGACTAGGCAAGATCATAAATAACGCATTTGCATGCAAAATGCCTACAACATAATACGTAGAATGCCAATATTGTAATAACGCAAAGTAATAACAATTATAAGATAGTTTAAAGATTAATCATGTATAATCATTTTTGCTCTCTTTTCTACACCACATACATATGCACATATATATACACACACACACTTATGCACCCACATACGTATACACCACAAACACACACCACCATATACAACATATATATACATACACACAAAACACACATGCCTATATACGCACAATATATAAACAATGTAGATACATAAATACATACACTCTTGTGTATGTATCTATGTATATGCATATATGTATATATTATATATGTCTATATCTGTCTATACAAACACACACATACATACATATATGCACATACATACATATACACACACTTCTATGTGTATATATACATATATATATATATATTATATATATATATATTATATATATATATATACTATATACATATACACGCATACACACAACCCCTCCCACACACACACACACACACACACACACACACATTATATATATATATATATATATATAATATAGATATATATATATATATAATAATATAAACATAGTGATGTATATGTTTGTACATACGTATGCAGGAAAGCATATTGCCAACCATTGAAAACGGTATATACAGCTCTTATAACCGATAAACCACATTATGCTAGCGCACGGACCGCGTGCGTCACAGGAAGCGCACTCAATTCACACTCGTATCACCCAGTCACACACACGCGCGCGCGCACACTTACTAACATACGTAAATACCACCTACCAACACAATACAAATACTCGTAATATACGTATGCTTGCACACCACCCACGCACAGGTCTGTGCACGCAATGGGAGAGTTACACACATACGAACACAAACACAGGAGCGAGCATCATCTAAGAGGGGTGGTGTGGGTGCTCAGTACATGTAGATATATCTATACACACATACACACACTTAAATTATATATACACACATTTATATAATATATCTATATATTTATATATAAATCCATGTGTATACATACACACACATATATGTAACATCTATACATACATCAATCATGTGTGTACACACTTTATGTATATATAATATACATACATATCTATACAAATAAATACATGTACATATAATACATTATATATACAACATGTTAAAAAAAGAATATCTTATATATATATAATATATATATATAGTATATATATATATATATATTAGATATATATATATGTCTACGTGTGCATATCTATATCCATGTATAAATCTATAACATATATTATATATACAAATATCTACATGGGATGTAATACATGTATAATATAACATACGTATAAATGTATTATTCATATATATAGGAAATATACTGTATACATATCTTTACATATATATGTATAACATATATAATATCGGTATATATAGTACCTATAAATTCACGGATATCTAGTATATATAATGGCACAGGCATACACATAATACAATAGACCGGTTTCATGTGATTATTGCAAAGAACAACACGTTTGCATTGTACACTAGATTAAAATTATTATTTAGTTGTAAAATAAAACTGGAACAGAGTACATTTGTAACTGCAAATTCATATGGAACGGATCATGTAAGTAAAACACAAAATAAGAAATTAAAAAGTATATGACTGTGATATCTCTGAAAAGGATACCTTATTTCATCTTGTTAAATTCTTAGTTCGTTCGATATAGTAAGTAATACATGTCATTAAATATACCAATGTGTCAGAAAAATCATGAAACGATGTCAACAGTCTATTAAGTTTTCTTGAAAATGACGTTTACTTTACTTTTTCTTCATGCACAAGGGTATAGAAGAATAAGGTAAGCGTAACTTAAATAAACACGAAATATGTTGCAAATAATATTGCAACATTAAAGTGTAAAATAGTTGGTATTTATGTTTATTGTTATTGATTAATGTTAGCAGTGCTGTACTATCAATCTCACTTTTATTGCTTTGGATGTTTTTTACCTTTAGTTTATTAATGCCATTTTGACAATGATGAAAAAAAACAGTACTAATGCTAATATGGTTAATAATAATAATAATGATGTTAGTCATAATATGTGATACAAAAAAACAGGAGCAATTCTCTGATTATTATCTAAGTTTCATATGGTCATTCTAATTGCCATGGCCTAAGTTTAGACATGCCACGCATATAGGTGCGGAGATGTACACACAAGAAAAAGACGAAGAAGAAGGAAAAAGAAATATCGAATTACCGTCAAAACACCAAACGAGGACCCAGTCAAATAGAAGAAAAAAAGTGTGTGTACGTACGATACTGCTTGCCTCTGTTGCTGCCGTGGAGGGGGGGGGGGGCTTACTTAGAAGGCGGAGATGAGGCCCAGTGTAGGGGATCAACCCACTGCTTGGACTCGAGCTTCGCCTCAGGTATTGCAGGGTGTTTACTTCTCCGTTCTTTTCCATTTCTTGTTCATCCGTATCCTTGCTGTAACTTATTCTATTCGTTAAGTCATTTTACCCCTTTCTTCACAATAATGTGTCATAATGCTGTGTTGTAGCAGCTCTAAAAACTGGAGTCATGTTAACTTTTATAAATATTCATTTGTCTTTTATTTGTGTAAGAGACACACACACACACATATAATATATAGATAATATATATATATTTATATATATATATATATATATATAGATATCTATTATATATATATGTATGTGTGGTGTGTGTGTGATGTGTGTGTGTGTGGGTGTGTGTGTTTGTATGTATGTATGTATGGTGAATATACACACATACAAACACACACATAACGCACGTTGTGTGTGTGTTGTGTCCGCACGCAGTTATGAAAGGAATTATTAAAAAGTTCTTATGAAGCGATGACTGATAAACTACAGTCACAATGCAGCATCGCAAATGAACCTGCTTATATTCGCAACCCGGTCGCCAATGCCGGAAACGAAATGGATAACAACATTAAAAAACGAAAGTAAAAGCCCCATACTTCATGGAAGACCAGGAATGCTGAGACCGCCTCACACCTTCACAGTAGGTTCTTTTCCTGCGACGCACAGATGGCTTCCTTCGTTAGGCAGTCTTCGTCGCTCATGTAGAAGAGTTTTCGAAAGTAAGGGCGGCGCACATGCCTAGACGGGAGTCAAGGTCGTTGCAGGTACTGATTACAAGACTTCTTCGTAAATAAAAAGGTCTGGTTTTTTTTGCGATGTGGCAATCAGGGTTCGTTCTAGGGGGGAGAAAGATCATGTGATAATATTTCAGTTGAATCTCATGATCGTAACTGTTTGGAAATGGATTTTTTTTATAACAACCCTCGGGGAGAGTGTATTGCTTTCTTGATGACTTTTCATCCTCCCCCCTTAAAAAAAAGGAAATTAATAACAAATCCCTAAGTGAAGAAAATATATTTCATCTATTACATTAGTGGGAGGCGACTTTCCGGAGGAGAAGAGAGTCGGGTCATACCTGAGGGAACAGTAGGGGGTTTCCCAGCTCAATGGGTTACCGGCCACCCATGTCCATGTCTCGTTCCTTATGGCTCCCCCAACCCGAAGATCCGAGGTGATCTTGGGGAAATAAGTGCGGTGAGTTTTTATTATTTATCTATTTATTCATTTATTATTATATTACTATTATTATTATTATATAGTATTAAATTTGGTTTATAATAGTGAGTGCGCGTTCCCTGAACATGAAACCTTGTAAGTAATAATTGGGACTTCGGTCGCTTCACACCCAATGTGGTAGGTACGTACGTGGCACGCCCACTTGAAAAATGAAATACAAAATGTGAAAACTTTCACACAGAAGGGACATGTCACGTCGCGACCTGTGTGTCACACCAAGATTGGAATGGCCGCTTTTCAGTGTGCGACCTGCACCTCGGAAAGTGTTGTCAATTTTAGTGGCGCTTTACCCCAAAGTTATTATTAGCAAAGTTATATGAAAAGATTAATAATCATATAACTGATATAAAAGGAAACGATTTGGATGTACGTCATACAGAGTAGTTTTGAAGTATCTAGAAAGATTCTGACAAAACACATGATAACAAAAGTCTCGGTTAGACCCAGTGAACGAGACCTTAGATCGAGGCGTAATTCATGCGCGGTCTTGCAGGAGACCCACGCTACAATGTATGCTCTACTCTTCGTGCACGCTATGCCCCAATCACACCAATCAACATAACATTTGTATAAAAACTGTTGTAAAATACAGTGTTTGTATATACATAACCAATACAACAAAACAACTCTCCATGGTAGAATGATCAAATTAATTTGTTGCGAGAAAAAAGAGAGAGAAAAACAATCCACACGAGTATTTCAGGATACTAAGTTCAGTCGCTTGGGTTTCGAATTTTGTATCGGAATGATTATATGCTCTAATACATTCACGTGGGTCCGCCGTACGAGAATGAAACAAACACAGATTGTCACTTATGCAGTGGCAACGAATACGAGTGTAAGAGGTATGAGTGCTGACAACTGTATATGATATGCAGTAGTTTCAACTCAGGGACAACTTTAAACTTACCCTCTACACCCTGGATAGGCTTGGAACAAGTCTGAGCCCCAGTCTCCTCTTTATTCCTTCCAAGCGACAGACAGGTTAGTGTTTTAAAAAGATTAAGACATAAAAACACTAACATCGTCATTCTCTGATGATGCTTTTTGCAACCGAATGAAAACGGCCTGAACGTGCTACGTAAACTTTGGGTCTGAGGCTGCTTTCATACCAGGTGAAACGTTCGCATACGATTGAACACACTTGAAAACGAATATACAAGAAAAAACCATTTTCAGTAGTTTTCTTTAATGTGTGACTGACACCTTGGTAGATGTCACAATTTAATGGAGCTTTCACGTCCAAACTAATTATTATACATATAATATATGAATACAAAGGAAATAATTTCGATGCATGACATATATAAAGTAGTTTTGAAGTGTCTAGGCAGGAGTCTATCAATGAGGTTTCGGTTCGCACAGTGGCGAGGCATTGGTGAAGAAGGTAACCACGCACGAGCTTGCAGGAAGAAAACAAGCAATTTGTGCCTGTCTCGATACACAAACGATGCCCTCTTCCAGATAATGAAACATAACATAATATGTACAAATTCTGGAAAATACAAGTGTTGCATAATACATCACCTCAGTAGAATAAAAATACTTAGTGGAGAATTATTAAATATTTTTCCTGGTATTTTTCAGGGTGTTGAAACACGTTTGCCGACTTTCTGCCGGATAGATAATGTGGACAAGATTAATTAGGGACTTCGGACACCAATGACATGATGATGTCATCTTTTGAACCGAGTGACCGTAAAATGCGTAACCTTGTCTGAAATCACCGTGCACTCGTCATTTGCCACTTACCATCTGCCACTTGCCACGCGCGATGGCCACCTTGGTGTGAAAGCATTAGCGAAAGAGCACACATATACTCTACAACAACCCAGCCCCAGTACTCACTGTGCTCGCGGAATAGTTTTTTTTGGATGGCGGACGATTTCGTAGAAGATCCCGACGGCAATCTTGTAAAGGTCAAAAGGTCACCACCATTCATCTTGCAGAAAGAGCGAGTCCCCAATTGACCTGTAAAGAGACATTCATATGGGACGTGATAACACGGGGGTGGGGAGTATAAGAGAAAATGATGTGAATATACACGATAAGCGCAGATGATAAGAAAGGAGGAAAGGGGAAAGACGGAGATAGAGAGAGGCAGAAGAAAAAAATAGGAAAAGGTAGATACTGATTGAAAGGCAAGTTTAGAACTTACGATGGGTTGAAAAAGAGAGAGACAATACTTACTTACCATGCCAATAGGTATCAAAACAGAATGAAATAAACTCAACAATCCAAAGGAAAAGGAATGACAAGCAGTGGTCGCCAACAACGTGTGTACAGGTGAGGAAATCGGTGATTTCAATTGTAACGTGAACTTTCAAGGAACTTTGAACCGAAATTTCGGCTAAAATCACATTCGTCTGTACCACGATCTCAGCATAAGGTGTTAAGTTTTCCATCCTTGAACACTGTATGATGAGAAATTGATAGACTAAAAAAAAGCTAGAGCACACTCCCAATCATCTAATCACACACATCAGTGAGAAAGGAAAATCCTCATCTTTACCATTAACAATCCATTAGCACAGGTGTTGTTAGTATTCTAACCTGCACAAGGCTCCGTTTCTTATCATCGCAAGGAGGGTTAGGACTTATTGCAGTATTCATGATGAGGCCAGCAGGTCACGTCTTCCCTCGTTCTGCAATATAATGGATCCAGGTTCTACGCATAATGCCTGGCGCAAATATGGTGGTAGGAAAACATGGAGTTGGGAAGGATGGGGAGTAGTGTTGTCAGGGAGAGGTGAGGCCCGGAAGGAGAATTAGTGTTGGTAGGGGAAGGAAAGCAGTGTTGGAGGAATAAAAACATTAAATGGGGTTACTAGCGAGGAGGTCTCTTGTGCCAAGCCTGCACTCAGTGTTGGCAGAGAAACGGGATGGGGGAAAGGATGGAAGTTAGAGATGTCATGTAGAGGTAATGTGGAAGGAAGAGGTTAGTGTTGGAAAAGAAAAGGTTATGCTGGCAGGGAGATAGTGAGAAAGATGTACGTTGTGTGTTGGCAGGGGGGGGGACGGCAGTAAACTACCGATATATTAAGGAAATCACGATAGATTTAGTTTGTAATAATATTATTGAATCAAGAACCAGGAAACCATTACATTAAGTCCTTCATTAAGCATATTGTCAGAAGTAGTCAGAAGGTAGTTATTTACGCTAGCCATCATCACACTCCAACAGAATTATTGAAAAATCCCACCAGGATTAAAATTGAGTATAAAAAAATATCTTTTTTATATTTTTGAATTAATGTTCGTTCAAAAATAAATACATAAAATAATAATAAAATCGAGACTATCTTATATTTTCTTCTGGCTCGCAGCCCCTTGATATTAATTCAATAGCAAGGTTAGATATCTGTTCTTACCCTCTTTTGGTCTTTGCCTCCACGCCACCCACCCTTAACTAAATAATTTCAAAAGTCCGTTATTGGATAAGATTGACAACAAAAACTATGAAAGATGGTACTTTGGTTTAAATGTTTTAAATGTCATTGAGATATGTCACTCTCGAAAAGACCACTCCTTTTAAGGATAAGTACAATATGCGAAGTTTAGACTATTTCGGGCCATGCCCATGAGGGGGAGCCCAGCCTGTGTCGACTAAATGCCGATGCGCTCACGTTGTGGTCGGCTGGTTAATGACCGGCTGAAACCTAGTCCTTACCCGCCATGGTGCCCAGGCACGGCAGTCACCTCCAGGCGACAATGGCAACTCCTCGCGCCTGGGCGGGTGAGAACCGCCGACCCACCAGATGGGAGGCCGGACACGCTACACTGTACCAAGCCCGAAGGCCTGGGGACTCTCCTTTCCCGAGACAGCAAACAAAAACGAGTTAACTCCTACGTAGCAGAAGATTTCTTCCTCATCGGCCTCCAGATCTGTCGCCGCAGTGGCCCTTCCGTTGCAGAGGCTGCTTAACCCCCACACATTATTACTCGTCCTGCACTCGATCTGTTCATCGTAAGCACACTTCGCCGCACCTAAAAGCATATTTATTTGGTCAAGAATCAGATCAGTAATTTCGGCTAAGAATACTACTATCGATAGGCCCGTTACTGGCCTATCTTGACCTTTGCAATGTGACAGAGGGAACTGTGCGCTGATGCCGTTTTCTGTTTTATTTCTATTTAAGTGGAGAGTTCAACTTTCCTCTCTGCATGCGGTACCTGGTTCAAGCCAAAGGTGCAGAGAGAGAGAAGAGAGATGAGAGAAGAGAGAGAGAGAGGAGAGAGAGAGTGTGAGGAGAGAGAGAGAGAGGAGAGAGAGAGAGAAGGAAGAAGATAAGGGGTCATAGCAGCAAACAAGATTGAGTGAGTGAGAAGAGAGAAGGAAAAGAAAAGCGAGGGAGAGGAGAAAAATAAAGGTAGCTTTTAAGGTTAAACGGAACCCTTGTGGATACTGGCCTTGGTAATGCAAATCGCTGCGACTAACAGACATGATGAATACCTAATGTTGTCTCGTTGACCTTTCTCTGACAAATCGAAGATATAATACATTATATGAAAAATAACAGGAAAATGTTTGTAAATAGATATATTATTGTTCAGTTATTACAACAGAGAAAATAGAAAAAAAAAACATAATAGTTACAGCGAATCAATGACACAAATCAGTGCGAAGATTAGCAATAGTCCTTGTTAAAAAAGAAGAAAAAAAAATGATATGAAGAAAAGATTTAACGGGCCTTACCTAGCAGACGATTATGAATACTGATCCTAAACACGCAAGCTCTGACGTTTATACCTTGATAACTCGCCCCCCTGCGTGACCCCAGCCAATGAAAAGTCCAATTCAGCAAGTTGTGTGCGTTTGTGTGGCGTGTATGTGTTCGTGCGGCGTGTGTGGATGCATGAATAATTATAATAATAATCTTCCATATATATACATAATATATACTGTACGCATATATAATAGATATATATATATAATATATATATATTATATATCTAGATAAGATAGATAGATAGATATATTGTATACATACATACACACACACACACACACACACACATTTATATATATATATATATATTATATATTATATATATATATATATATTATATTATAATATAATGTATACAGATGGTACAGAACACACACATTTATATGTGTGTGTATGTATACATACACACAAAGATCATAAATATACATATAGACAATATGTATATTTATATAAAGATTGTATGCACACACACAAAAAAAAAACACACCACCACAAATGTTTTATCATACATAACATATATATATATAATATATATATATATATATATATATATATTAATATATATATATATGTATTTAACCACATACACATATGTGTATATAGAAATATATAAACATACCCATTTATAAAATTATTCATATATATATTATATATATAAATTATATATTATATATTATATATATATATATTATATATATATACATACACACATATAAAGGAGAAAAAAGAAAGAAGGTAAAGGTCAGGTCAGACTTCACAATGGTGAAAGTTTTATGAAGAAGTCGATGAAACGCACTGAGAGGGAGACTAACTTTTGGAGGTCAGATACATAAAAAGAGGTAAACAGGTGGGTAGAACACCTTGGAAGAATGATAGGGACACCAGGTGGGCGAAAGTGATATCGGAATTTTGAAAACCAAGGGGACAGCGGTGAAGGCGGTGCCGTCATATAGAAAAGTGTAGCGGTCCCACTATATGCTATAGGCTCAAGACGTACACATACACACACACACACACACACACACACACAATAATCTATCATCTAGCTATCATCGATCTATCTATCTATCTATCATATATCCTATATTATATATATATCTATATATATATATATATATATATAGATAGATATATACTATGGTCTCCACCGCCTCAAAAGTCCCTCAAGGCTTGTAGATAATGATGAGCAGGAATGAGGTAAGGAAAGTGACTTGTGATGCAGGGGAGACTTACATCCTAGGACATCTGCGTTTGATGAATGAATCGATTGCCTACATTAGCACTGGGTGGCAAGCCAGCCCAAGTCAGTGCTGCGTCCCAACAAGCACGGAATATAAAATAGAGAGAATGCTACCTAAAAAGGTTAACACGTCACTCTCCGTGTGAAAGGAACTGGGGACCCTCATGTACTCTCCAAGAGCATCCACAACATGAAAACTACAATAAGTATTCATGCTGTGACACGGCTCGGCTCAGGACATGAACCCTACCTACCGTAAAAAAAACAAAAAAAAAAAAAAAAAAAAAAAAAAAAAAAAAAATATATATATATAATATATATTAATATATATGTAATATATATATATATATATATATCTATTATATAATATATATATATATTATATACGTTACTAATGTGTGTGTGGGGGGATATGGGTGTGGGTGTATGTGTATGTTGTATGTAATACATGTAGTGTGTACATTATATATACACCTTTATGTATACATTTATATATACATACACACACACACACACACACACACCACACACTCACACAAAACACACACACACACACCACAGACCACGCGCGCGCGCGCGTGCGCGCAACATAATTATATATATGTAGAATATATATATATATATATAAGATATATTAAATATTATATGTATTGTATTGGAAAAATAATACATATACATGTGTAAGTATATCTATCAGCTATTTATGTATGTGCGTTTATTGTACACACAAACACACGCGCGCATATAATATATATATATATATATATATAATATATATATATATATATATATAGATATATATAATAATATAGATATGCGTGTAGTGTGCTGTGTGTGGTACTTGCATAGATATATATATAATAATTATATATTATATATATATATAATATTAATATATTATATATAATGTGTGTGTGTGGCGTGTTCTGTGTGTGTGTGTGTGTGTGTGTGTGTGTGTGTGTGTGTATGTGTGTGTGTGTGTGTGTGTGGGTGTGGTGTGTGGTATATATGTATATGTGCACGTACACACACACACACACACACACACCACACACACATCACACACACACACACACACACACACACACACACACACACACACACACACACACACACACACACGTTATATTCTTTATTATCTATTTTACTTATACAAAATAAACGGTGAATCATAAAAAAAAATCCTGTAAACTTAATATATTAAACTTGGCCATTCAGGACGAGATATATATGCATAAAAAGAATTTGATATCACGAGTGGGTGTATCAATAATGGAAATTATATAAAAACATAACCGTTCACAATACTATACACAATGAGAAAAGACCATTTGATAACAATTGAAACGAGCAATTATGATGATACCTATAATCTTACGAGGATAAGGGAATTGTAAATTGTAAAATTCGGTCTTCTATCGTCTTTTTCTTATTTCCTCCAAATGCATTCTCTTTAATTAAAGGGTACGCAGTTAATATTTCACTGTTACTTGTAAATTCAGGGTACATACTGGATATTTTAAGAAGAAATTAATATGTATTATTTTTGTTACGGAGAGATTCATTTAAGCTCCGGAATTATGTATGTATGGATAAGACGAAAACTATATGCCTTTGTAATATATGTAAGTCTCTCTAGAAGGGAAAGGGGATCGTTGGGATTGTAGCAACTACGAGTGGCATTTACAGACGGAGCAGTATGGATTTACCCGGCAAGTCCACAATAGACCGTATATAGACTTCGAGAATTTGGGAGCGCCGTCGTGATTTTATCAGGGTTGTTTGCAGCCTAATCGACTAAAAAGGGGGTTTTGATCGGGCATCGGAATCCTTTTTGGGAATCCTGGGGCCCCGGGGGAATTCCGCACAGATTATTGGCCTGTAGCAAGCCTTATATGGTAAAAAATGCTTAAAGTGTGGTGGGGTATGGAAACTTTTCCGTTAATTCAGGGGGAGGAAAAGGCTTTTCCCTTGCACAACCCCTTTTCAACATTGTTTTTTGGATGGATAAGGGGGCAGAGCTACTACCCAAAAGTCAGTGGGGAAAACTAGAAATTTAAGGTCTCAGACCTGACTTTCCCCAAATGTTGCTTTCCCTATCGGGCCCCGGGGTCACTTGGGCGCTCTTGATGCTTTTGAAATGGGGGCGAACCCCTGGGCCTAGGGTCCCGGCCCAAAAGCCCAAGATTAGGATTTGGGGGTTTTTGGGGAACCGGTTTTTCCCCCCGGGGGGGACGTTGAATTTACAGAAAGTTTTAATCCCTTTTTTGCTATCCATTTCTCTGGTTGTCAGACCAGGGTCAGTAGAGGGATGGCGGCAAAGGACCCCTGAATTTGGATCAACAAGAGCGTTTTTGGGTCGGGCAGAAGGGCCAAGGCGGCCTTCAAGGCTGATACTGCCAGTTTTTTCTTATGGAAAACGAAAAACCCGGACGCATCCCTGTTTGGAGCCGCCTATTTTTTTTTCAGCCCCTTTCCAATAGGGGGTTGGCAGGACCTTTAACCGGTCCACCTGGTTATGGGACTTTTGGTTCTGGTACCGCCAGGGAATTGGCCCCGCCCGCCCGGAGACCCTGACGGTTGTTCCCCCGGGGCAACCCCCCCGGGGGGGAAAGGGACTGGGTTGCTGGGCGTCGGGCCTGCCCAGGGGGGGGCCTGGGCCGGGCCTCCCGGTTTGGAAGGGAAAAAGGGGTGGAGGCCCCCGGGGTTTTTGGGAAAAAGTAGAAATAAAAAAATAAAAAAAAAAAAAAAAAAACAATTTTTAAAAATTATTTTAAAATTAAAAAAAAAATAAAATAAAAAAGAAATAAAAGTATTTTTTAAAATTTTAAAAAAAAAATAAAATTTTTTAAAATTTTAAAAAAAAAAATAAAAAATATATTAAAAAATATTTAAATTTTATATTTTTAAAAAAAATTTTTAAAATTATTTTTAATAAATATATTATATAAAAAGGGGAAATTAAAAAATAAAATAAATTAAAATAAAAAAAAAAAAGATAAAATTTTTTTTTTAAAATATATAAAATTTTAAAAAATTTTTAATTTTTGTTTATATTAATTTAAAAAAAAAAAATAAAATAATAAATTAAAAAGGGTTGGGGAAAAAATAATTTATTTTTTTAAATTTATATAAATATATAATAATAAAAAAATAAAAATTAATTTTTTTTTATTATATTTTTATAATAACTAATAAAAAATTTTTAAAAAAGAAAAAAATAAAATTATTTATATATATAATAAAAAAATATATATTTTTTTTATATATTTTATTTTTTAAAATATAAACATAATAAATTATTAATAAATATATATATAATAAAAAAAAAAAAAAAAAAAAAAAAAAAACAAAACAACAAAAAAAAAAAAAAAAAAAAAAAAAATTTATTTTTATTATATATATATATAATATATATATATATTTATATATATATATTTAAAAAAAACAAAAAAAAAAAAAAAAAAATTAATATATTATAAAAATAAATTTATATAATATTTAATTATATTTTAATAATTAAAATTTATATTTATAAATATATAAATATTAATATAATATATAATAATATATATAATATATATTTTAAATAAAATTTATATATATAATATATTATTTTTTAGATTTAATATATATATTATTTAATATATATATATATATTATATATATATATATTTTATAAAATTAATTTAAAATATATATATATTAAACAAAACCTTACGTGCCCCTAACAAAACGGATTCAAAAAGTTTTGATCGAGTACTTGTGTATGAGATGGGGTC
>NC_051389.1:51727668-51732668 GCF_015228065.2 Penaeus monodon
ATATATATGTATATTATATACAATAATATATATATTATATATAAATATATATTATATATATGTATATATATATATATATATATATATATATATATATATATATATATATATATATATATATATCCTTATACATTCACATAAACATATACATACAAAAATACACACATATGCCAATCCTCGTTGCGGCGAGCAGCGGGGGACGCCCACGGCAGCGGGGAGTGCCCGAAGGAGAGCGCCGTCCTCCGGGTCGCGGTCGTAACGACTATTCGAGGTGGTCTTGAAGACAACCCGGGCGCTTGCCTCCGCCTTGCCTCGGGGCCAGCTGTCTGCGCTGATTTAAGATGAGGATTTTCAATGAGGATATTGGAATGTTTCTGTCGCTCATAAAAGATGGTGGTCGTATTGTTATTCTTCTTATTATCTTTGTTAATACTATTGTTATTACGATAGTTGTTATTGAAGCTATTAATGTTAACAGTTTTGTGTAGTAGTGGTCGAAATAATAATAGCAATAGTACTAGTAGTAATAACAGTAACAATAGTATTATTAGTAGTAACAGCAGTAGTACTAATAGCAGCAGTAGTAGTATTAGAAGTAAAAGTAGTAATAGTAGTAGCAGCAGCATTAGTAGTAGTAATAGCAATAGTGATAGTGGTAGTAGTAGTAGTAGCAGTAGTAGTATCAGAAGTAGTAGTAGCAGCAGCAGCAGCAACAGCAGTAGTAGTAGTAGTAATAGTAGTGGAAGTAGGAATAATGGTATCATCAATAGTAGCAGTATCCTGATTCTATTATTTTCTTATCTTTTCCCAGACAAAACTGGGCCACGACATTAGCACAACCGAGATATACTGCTAAACCCAAACTTTTCCGTAGGCCTAAACCTCTAGCAACGGTTTTGTTAGTGTGACCCCAACCCGCACCCCTCCCCCTCTAGCCCCATCCTAGACCCCCCCCCCAGCAATGACACCCCCTCCCCAACCCCTCAGGAACTTAGCTTAATTGTGGGTCTACCGTAATCACGCCGGTACAGAGGGCTGGGTAATGGGTACCCGACCCTACGACCCGTTTTCTGTACCCTCAGATGGTATACTGCCCTATATTGCACTCAGGATGTCTCCTCCTGATAGATTCGCAGAGAGAGAGAGAGGGAGGGAAGTGATGCAAGAAAGATTTTTGTTGGTAGTGGTGTGTGTGTGTGTGTGTGTGTGTGTGTGTGTGTGTGTGTGTGTGTGTGTGTGTGTGTGTGTGTGTGTGTGTGTGTGTGTGTGTGTGTGTGTGCGTGTGTGTGTACATACATGCATGTATGTATGTATGTATGTGTGTATGTATGTATGTATTTCTATGCATGTGTCTGTGTATATATGCTTAAGTGAATGTATAAGTGAATGTGTATATGCATATGAATCTGTATACCCACCGTTGCCTTGTTATGTTAATTTACTCTCCCGTGCTGTTTCAAGTAATTTCTCTTCATGGTGTGTGAAGATCGCAAAACCTCCCTGGAACTCGCTCCTCCATAAGCCTCGTTTACATAACAAACGCCAGATTAAAAGGCCGCATAACAACACGCATTTGGAAGGTTTCAAGACGCTTTCGGTCTGCAGTTAGAAATACAAAATCAGGCAGAAGTTCACATCCAATCAAAAACAAAATTTTATTATTTTAATCAGTCTTGGTCGAAACCTCAGCTCTAAGTAAGAAAAACCGGTGTAAGAAACTGTCAGATCTTGTGCACGGTGCGTAATTCAGTGTAACAATGGAAGAATAAAAGTATGAATGGGAATGAGTAGCTTTCAAGCTATTCAATCTCATTCATACTTTTTAAAATACACCTTTTGCGCTGTGAAAAACATCTCTTGCGTTGTTTTAATTTTTTTCCACAGTAAATAGTCTTCATGACATGTGGTAAAGGGAGGGGAGGGAGAGAGAGGAAAGTGAAAAGAGGATAAGTCTATTTGATAACATCTTGATTTAGCAACAACGCCTTCCCACCAGCAACCGCAGCAAGTGTGGCGCGCGCGCGTGGTGTGTGTTGTGTGTGGGTGTGGGTGGGTGTGTGTGTGTGTGTGTTGTGTGTGTGTGTGTGTGTGTGTGTGTGTGTGTGTGTGTCTTTGTCTATGTCTGTGAGTGTGCATAACTGTATGTGTGTGTACGAACCCGTATATGTGTGTGTGTGTGTGTTTCTACCGCTATTCACTCTTGCGTGTTTAATTTCAACTTTTCTCTACAACAGTCACGCCCGCGGGGGACTCTGGTTACCTGGGGCGTTGTGGAGAAGGAATTAGGCGTAAGGAAGTAGGAAAGAAGGGGGATATCGAGAGGTTGAAGGGGGAAGGGAGGGGAGGGGAAGGAAAGAGAGGGGAAGGGGAAGTGGAAAGGAAGGGAAGGGAAGGAAGAGAGGGAAGGGGAAAGGGAAAAGAGGGAAGGAGAAGGGGAAGGGAAGGGAAGAGAGGGAAGGTGAAGGAAAGAGAAAAGAGGGAAGGGGAAGGAAAGAGAAAAGATGGCGGGAGAAGGGGAAGGGGAGGGGAAGGGAAGGGAAGTGTCTGCGGTCGCCTCCCCTTCTCCCTTGTCGAAATTGAGCGAAAGTGAAGCGAAGGGATTCATGATTTTTTTTAAATGGACGGTCGAGAGATCCTTTAAATTTCCTTCTTTTTTATTTGTCTTTTCTTTTCTTTCTTTGTTTCCGTCGTCTACGTCTTTTATCAATTTCTACCATTTACTTTAATTTACTTTTTTATGTCTTTTTCTTATTTATCTTCTCAGTATACCTTTATTATTTGTTCTTCTGCTTTCTTTATTTCCTTTTTTTCCTTAAAGTATCTTATCTACGCTCTCCACCTTTTTCTTTCTTTCTCTTTCCCTTCGCCTTCCCTCTTTTCATCCTAATCTTCTCTATATCCTCCTTCTTCTTCTCCCTTTTCTTCGTATTTCATTTTGTATTTCCTCGGCGTCCTTTCTTCTCATTTTTTCTTGAGCCCGTTCCTTTCGTTTAAAAACCCCACAAACACACAAATAATATAACAATATAATATATAAAAATATATATATGTGTTTGTGTGGGTTGTATATATATATATATTATATATATATATAAAATATATATATATATATTATATATAATACATAAAATTTTATGTGTGTGTGGGGGATGTGTGTTTGTTGTTGTGTGTTGTTGTTTGTGTGTTTTTTTTTTGTTTTTTTTTTTTTAGTTTTTGTATTATATAATTATATATATATATATATAATATATATAATATATATATTATATATATATATAATTATAAATTATATATATATATATTATGTATTATTATATATTATGTATTTTTTATATAATATCTATAATATAGATATATATATATATATATATATATTATTATATTAGTATATTATATATTATATATATATTATATATATTATATATATAGTATATAGTTATATATATATTATATATAATATATATATATATTATATATATATAATATTAATATATAATATATATAATATATATATAATATATATATATATATATGTATATATTATATGTGTATATATATATATATATAATATATAATATATATATAATATTTTATATATAATATATATATATATTATAATATGTATGTATAATGATTAGTATATAGTATGTAATATTATATGTATTAATGTATATATTGTATGTATATGTAAATATATATCTATATATATATATATATAGATATTAATATATGTATATATATATATGTAGTAATATATGTTAGTATGTATATATAATGTATATGTATATAAACCTCCATTTAGACTGAAACTCTACAATTATATCCATGGTGGCAGCCGCCCTGTGTGTGGATCTCGTGCTGAGATTCCAAAGTCAGTCATCCTAATAGAATACTCATAACACACAGCAAGAAACTACATATATGCTAAATACATGGACTACTAATATTATATATAAATTTAAATATGTAATTATATGATATATAGTTGATATAATTATTATATATATATATAAAAGAAATAATATTGGTATATATATAATGGATATTACTATATATATATATACATTATATATTTATCATATATATATTATATATATAATATATGATTATATTTATGTAATATATGTAGTATATATATATATTGATATAATATATATATATAATATAATATATATATGATAGTATATATTATTATATATTATATATATATGTATATTGTTGATATAGTTTGTGTTGTTTTTATTGTGTTATATATTTGTTTATATTATATTATTATATTTATGTATATTGTGTGTGTATATATATGTGATATATATATATTAGATATTGTATATGTATATATATGTATGATATATATATGATGTATATATTAAATATGTGTGTGTATATGTATATTATATATATATATATTAGTATATATATATATATTAATATTGTTGTGTGATGTGTGTTTGTGTGTTGTTGTATGTGTTGTGTGTGTATATATATATTATATAGATAGATATGATAGATATATTAGTATATTTGTTGGGTATTGTTTTGTTATGTTATATATATGATGATATGATATGATAGATAGTATATATAATAGATAATAGATTATGTATATATATTATATATATTATATATTATATATATATATATATATATATATATAGGTGTGTGTGTTGTTTTTTGAGATAGAGATGAGGATACTGAGTGATTTGTTTGAGATGATTATTATGTAGTTTTTATGTATATATATATATATATATATATAAGAGAGACAAAAAAAAAAGAGAGAATTATATATATATATATATATATATATATATATATAATATATATATATATATATATATATATATATATAATGTGTGTGTATGTGTGCGTGTGTGTGACTGTGTGTGTGTATCTTTGTGTGTGTGTGTCTTTGTGTGTGTGTGCGTATGTATGTACACGTATCTTAGTCTTCAGACCGACAACCAAACAAAGAGAGAGGGAAAGACAGAGGGAGTAGA
>NC_051389.1:51742668-51745168 GCF_015228065.2 Penaeus monodon
AGACTGAGCACACACGTGCGTGCACACACACACACACACACACACACACACACACACACACAACACACACACACACACACACACACACACACACACACACACACACACACACACACTCACTCACTCACTCACTCACTCACTCACTCACTCACTCACTCACTCACTAGTGCTTATGTTTGTTCATAACTCCAGAAGTCAACATCGACTTGTGAAAAATACATTTCTGAATTGTGATAAGGATTACCCATCATGAGGTAAAGGTGATATTTTCTAGACTTTAGTTTTTAGGATTAAGTAATAATTCCTTGGCAACTACAGCTTTCGATAGGACATGAGGGTTGTTGGTGCCGTCTATTTAAATTTAAATCCAATACAGGTTGTGGATGTGTGTATATACTGTATATATATGTATGTATATATACTTATATACATAAATATACAATGTATACTTATATTTTTATGCATATTTTATGCATATTGAACAGCACATGCAGTAAACTTCGTTTGGGGGTTGGTGTAAACAGCAACGCATATAGTGGGTTGTGCCACCTAAACTTTAAATCCAATACAGGTTGTGTATGTGTATATACTGCATATGTATATACATACATATGGATATATATATATATATATATATATATATATATATATATATATATATATATATATATATATAGTATAGAGATAGATATATATAATATTATATTTATATTATATCATATATATTATATTATATATATATATGATAGTATAATATATATGTATATAATATTATATATATATATATTATATTATATATATATATATATATATATATATATAATATTATAATAATATATTAATATATTATATATATGTATATTATATATATATATATATTTTTTTTATATAAGTATATATGATATATATATATATATATATATATATATATATATATATATATTTGTGTGTGGTGTTTAGTGTATTTATATTATTGTTAGTGTTGTGTGTATATTGTGTTGTGTGTTATGTGTGTGTGTTGTGTGGAACGGGTGTACATATACATTATAATTATATATATATATATATATATATATATATATATATATATATATATATATATATATATATTATATATGTTATATATATTATATTATATTATATATATATATATATATATATATATATATATATATATATATATATGTGTGTGGACACGGGGTGTACATATACATATATTATAAATATATATGTATATGTTCACATTTATATATACTATGCTTATACACGTGTGTAATAATTCCTCGGTGAATGACAAGCTTTTGGTGCAAAACAGGATATACTGAAATCTTCGTTTGGGGTTGTTGTAACCAGCATTACATACAGAGGGTTGCCCCATCTAATGTATAAATCCAGTACAGGTTGTATGTGTATATACATATATATACATATATTTATACATATACACATATCTATATGCATATATACATACACATATGTATACATTTATACATATATACATAAACATGCATACATTTATACATACACATATTTGAAAATCAAACTACAGTTTCGAAATCTATCTAGATTCCATCTTCAGACCATACACATATTTATATGTGTGAGTGTTTGTACGTACATGCACACATACACTCACACACACACACACACACACACACACACACACACACACACACACACACACACACACACACACACACACACACACACACACACGCATATATATATATATATATATATATATATATATATATATATATATATATATATATATAATATTACATATATATAATATATAATATATCTGGCCATGTAGTATGTGTTGACATGGATAAATAATTTGCTTTGCTGAATATGAAACAATAAATATAATTATCGAGACTTCTTTATTGTAAAACGTTTTTCCATTAAAATCATTATGTATTTCTGTCTTTTTTTACGCCTTTGTGACAGTGAAATTTAAAATGCAATGAGTATGTAATTTTGGTCAATTGAACTTGCTAAAGATTGATCAGTACTACGTAAATAATAGTTTCATACATACATACATATATATATATATATATATATATATATATATATATATATATATATATATATAATATAGATCTGATATTAAAATTGCTTCATGTTTCTGGAAATAGATCGTGTCGAATATTACAGATAATTAATAGTGGCTTGAGTAAGTACCCCAAACTGTTGATTGTCTCATCTGAAGTTGAGTCAAAATTATTTCCTGTGATGATGCTTGCATTTCTGGTATATAAAAATGAACATGCGCACACACACACACACACACACACACACACACACACACACACACACACACACACACACACACACACACACAACACACGCGCGCGCTCATAATTCCAGAAGTCAGCATCGACTTGTGAAAAATACATTACTGAATTGTGACAGGGATTTCCCCATCATTAGGTTTTAGGATTAAGTAATAATTCATTGATAACTGCAGCTTTCGACAGGACGCCCTGAAACT
>NC_051389.1:51757668-51765168 GCF_015228065.2 Penaeus monodon
AGTACATAGTTCATTATTTTCTTGCAATAACAAATTTACAAATGAAAAATATATGTATTAAATTGATTACCTGATGAGGAGCCCCTGCTGGGATAAAGACAGCATCTCCCAGACACTGGATGATGGCGTAACCCTCCACACCATATTCCTTGTATAGTCTCTCTCGCAGAGGACCGTCCAGGTACCAAGACTGGTCATGAATGGGGTCGTGGTGAGGCTCCAGCTTATCCCCGCGTTCTATGGCCACTTTATTGAGCAAGTCGCGAATCTTGTCAGCGTCTCTGGCATGGTAGATGTGCCACAACGCTCCTGGTACTTCTTCCTTCTCCCGCACTCTTCGACGGGTAAGGACATCACAGCCAGCCTCATCGATGGCCTTTAGAGCTGCTGCAAGTTTTAAAAAAATATATATAAAATCAGCACTACTAGAGTGACTATAGTTCAAGAAACATCTCAGTCTTCCATTAATGGTTAAGAAAGCCTTGGAAATTATCTATACTGTTCAATTCAACCTGAATAAACATGTACAAAGAACTTACCTTTTATATGATCTTCATAATCAGCATCTTTAGGAACACCAACATAACACATGACATTAACAGCATCAGAGATATCCAAATGAAGATTTGTGGAAGCTCTGCTTGGGTGCATGGCCGAACCATAAGCAATATACATTTTTGGACCCAGGTCAGGCCGGACGAAGCACTCTGGGAGACGGCCAGCAAGATTTAAGCGGCCATTTCTTCTCGTGTATTCTCCCATGGGTAGGACAGTCATCAGATCTTCAAATCTTGAGGGTAGCATTTCTGCAAAGTCATCCCCTGGGGGCCAATCCTTCAGCTTCAGCACCATGGGTTGGCCCTTCTCATCCTTCAGTCTCTTGCCATAGTTCTCAAATCCTTCCCAGAATTTCTTCATGGGTTGGTTGGGAACAATGTTACCAGTGAGACAGTTGATTAGATCATTCTTGATGTCTCCAAAGTCCTTTGAGAATGCAGCTGGTTTCCACAGCTCAGAGGAGAGCTTCTGCCCAACACCAGATATGATGACAGGCTGTCCCCGCTTCCACTGATCCTGGAAGATGAGTGTATTGGAGGGTGCAAGGGGATCTTGTAACCGCAGCAGCTTGCCATCACAGAGCCAGGAGTGCGCCACGCCAGGATACAAGGTGCTGCTCTCAGTCTTGGTCATTATCCTGATTGGAAGTGGCTCACGCCCTCGAGGAGTGTAGTTGTACCTGAAGAGGAGAATCATGATTAATATTAGTGCATTAAACTTGTACAAAGATAAGTCATAATGAACTGAGTCAACTTATGGATCAGTTATCTAACTAATTACAGAGGTTACGGTTCAGAAGAAAACTGTTAATATAATGAAAAAATAACTATCCCATCTGCAATTAAAAACCAAATCACACTGGGAAAGCAATGACTTACTTTCGGACAAAATGTTTGAGCACCATCGGGTCATTATCCTTCGTGTCCTCCTTGTCCGACGTGTTGTCAATCACACAGGAGATGACTTCATCCACGGTGTCCAGCTTGGGCTTCTTCTTACTGGTCTCTTTGCTGGACTTTGTAGGAGGCGTATTTTCATCCTTCGTGCCTCCGTTGGGCCGTGCATTGGGCCTGATCAGCAGCTCTCGCAGGGTTGAGAAATTGCCCTCTTTGTCATCGGAGTCTGAGTCTGAATCTGAGTCAGAACTCTGCAAGAAACAAGCAAAATATTCAAGAAACTTCAGGATGGGAAAAAAGACGTCATACTCACAGCCAAGACAACTAATACAAGAATCAACATACTGCAGTAAAATTAGCCCTATTGATACTATTATATAAATTAATGGCAGAAAGAAAAAAAGGAAAAAAGTCCAACTTTCAATGTACATAATAGCATTAATCAACTATTGACATTTACACCCAACTGTCCTGACATTTACCAAACTGCCCTTAAACTATATAAAATTTCATTCTGTGAAAGAAACTTTCTACAAGCCCAAACAAAAGAGGCAAGACTTATAAAACTAACGGATATACCTGACCATTACCTGGCTCTATTTTTCACCAACATAAGCTAAATAATATAAAACAAGTTTCCCCTCTTCCTCTAATATGAATAATTGATAATACTTTTCAATTCTAATTATAATTGGCATACATTTTCCAATCACTTATAGCCATATCCCTATTAAAATATATGCTAAAAAGTCAGAAAATTATAAAATCTAATAAAACATTCTGTAAAGAATAGAACAAATATCTAGTTAGTTTTACTGCAATAAAGTTCACAAAATATGTAAATTATTAAGAAGTGAACCAAGTGTTTTTAAACAAAATAAATACCCTTTTCATCCATAAAATGACCAAATTCTGTATGTCACATTCAAAGTTTTCAACATTGCCTTTACACAATGATTCTCGCATGAGCAAGGTCTATCACTTAACATGTACAGTGTGACAGGAGTGAGATATCCACTTTAAAGTTGATCTAATACATTCTTCTGTAACCACTTTGGCTAGTTGCTTGCGTATCTACTGGTCTTTGCCACTAGTGACATACTATAAAAGACAAAAAGAAAGGGAGGGGTAGAATGACATTATCTCCCCTTTAACTTACCTCACTGTCTCTCTTGTCACTGGAGAGTGCAACATCAGCAAAGAAGTTCAGTGGAGAGTTGGACATCTCTTCATCTTTGCCATTCATTTTCTCGGTCTTCTCCTGCTTCACCGTTCCATTCACCAATTCACTTTTACTAGGGTCTTTCTTTATGTTTTTGAGCAGATCTTTATTCACTCCATTGAGCTTCTTCTTATCGTCTTGGGATGCTTGTTCTTTGTACTTTTTAGCCTCAGGGCATTCACAGTACTGAGGGATGTTCCATTTGTGTCTCACTTCGTGCACTTTCCCCCCCAGCTCAAGGAGAGCATTCCCCGAGATTATCTGAGTAAGCATGAGTTTGTCCTGCTCGTGCGGGAGTCTAGATGCACACAGTAACCACGAGTATTCATCACGGTCTTTACCACCCTCATCCCACACCTTCACTGTTCCGTTCTTGCGTCCTTTGTAGCAATCTATACAGACTACAAAACCACACTTGCTACACGCCCAATGGATGTTGAACAAAGTAGTTTCACACACATCACACATCTCCCGAACTCCCTGCACCACTCGCTTCCAAGCCACTACAGTCTCTGAAACCCAAGATCAAAAGTTTAAAAATATGTGCAACAGCATATAATTTCAAAAAACAATTATACTTCTAAACTAGTTTTTGTAGTATATAAAATCCTGTATGCAATTTCTAATATAAAACATGTCAATGAAATCAACACTTACCATCACCCATATGGAGTGCCATTGCTTCCTTCTCCTGCTCCACCAGGTCACAGAACTGATCCCCTACATGGGTCAATAAAAACAGACTTGTTTCTTCATCCAAATCCTCAGGAGGATTATCACTGTCTGGCACCCACAGTTTTAGGTCATCCACCGAAACGTCTTTTATCGGGTCTGAAAACCCAGCTACTGCCAGTTGCCCATTCTTGGTGTAACGAAGTCGTCGGAAGGCATAGAAACGGCAGAAGATGTTGGGCATCTTCTTGTTCCTCTGATGGGCTGTCCAACGGCACTCTCGACACTTAGGTAGTTTTGGAGCCACCTCATAACATGACCCATCTTGCAAGAAGCTCTCTCCTGTTTTCTTGAGCTGAGATACTGGGGGTTTCTGCAGAGGGTCATTTTGTGGGGGTTCCTCTTTGGACTTTTTTGGCTTTGGGCCTTCTTCCTTGTCTTTGTCTGGCTTCGACTTGGGTTTTCTCCCTCTTTTCTTGGGTTCAGAGTCAGGTTTGGAAGGTATTCTCCCCGATTTCTTGATGTTTGTCTCTTCACTCGCATCACTGTCTTTCTCACTTTCACTATTACTATCACTACTTTTTTTCATTCTTTTCAATTTTCTTTTGCCTTTGCCTCGCTTTGGCTTTTGAGTAGTACTCCCTTCAGAGTCTGTTGAGCTTGAGTCCCCATCTTTGATATCTTGGCTATGCCCATTAGGTATACTGTTCGGTATACTATTCACAACTTTTGGCTTACGCACAACTACTTTTGGCTCAGACTTGACAGCTGTAGTAATTGTTGATGTAGGCTTGGAGGAAGTGGGGGTACTGCTGGCCGGAGGAGGAGGTGGTGTAGCTACTCTAACCGAGAGTGAGCCTGAACTATTGGTGGTTGTTGGTGGGATGATTTCAACACCACTCTCATGTCGCTGAAGCCATGCTTTTTTAAGCTTGTGCACATAACCCCCAGCTGGACCTGGACTATTGGATTTCTCTGGTTCTGTCATCTTGTTTGCCCCTGGCGAAGAGCTGTTTTCAGCACGCTGAAGAGTTGGGGTTGTAGCAGCTGGAGGTTGGCTCGGCGGGCGTGAAGCTGGACTTGCAACACGAGACAGGTTGGCTGCAAGAGCTACTGTGTTCTCTACAGTGGTAATTGTAGTAGCAGCAGCTGGATACAGAGGGCTTGGTTCTGACACACGAGACAACAGTGGCTGGTTAGCTGTACTTTCAAATCTGGGTTTCTTTGGATCTTGAGGTGTTGGAGTTTGAGTTCGTCTCTTGCTGGGAGATGCAGCATCCTCACGGGTGCCCAGATCCAGAGGCTGTGTCTGTGTTGGTTGTGGGGACGGGTGTGGGGGAATGTGAGGTGTTGCCACATGGGGAGAAGAAACTGGAGTTATCCTTGCAGGTGGTGGTGGACCTGGAGCTACCACATGTTTATGGTGTGGAGACGGTACTGTGGGCGGATAGATGCGAGCATCATATGGGCTTCTTTCCATGGGTGGCCGCTGTTCGTGTGGCGGCATTGGAGGCCTTGATTCAGGAAGTACCCCTCTACCCGAATGAGCTGGAGGTGGTCCTCCCACACCACTGGCTTTGCTGGTCAGGGGCAGAGGTTGTGGAGGTCTGGAGTCAGGACGGCACACTGGAGTACCTGTGGTTATGCCAGGCTTGCCGTAGATTTGAGGTGGCGGAGAGCTCACCTTCGACTTAGCAGAAACTGACGCTACATGTAATGGATTGGGAACCAGCCCAGCGGTTATAAAATTAGGAGGGTAAGTGGTGGGAGGGGGGGGTTTTACCCCTGAGGAATAGTATCGGTCAGGATGTGCTGGTGAAGGTGTGGAGTGCGGAGAAGACTGTGGTTGTCTAGCTTTGGTCAACTCCACACTGTGGGGCAAAGTATTCTGATGATGCGAGGTGCTACTTCTGTGTAAGGAGGGAGATGGTTCATGTGGTTTGTACGCTGAACCAGGTGGGTATGGACTAGACCTTTCTGGGGGCCGCTGCTTGGGACTTATAGAATGTGGAGGGGCTTTTTCATACTTGATCTCTGGCTGGATGATGACTGATGTCTTGTCCCGTGGGTCAGCGTAGTGCAGGTAGGGGACCCTCTCAGTGTGGGGAGGTTTGGCCTCTTTGGGTAGGTAATTTGGTGGATAGGTGGCCAAGTTGAAGCTTGGATCAGCAAGTTTGGGCAACCCTGAGGAAACCGCAGGCTTCTCTGAAGGTTTACTGGAGTGTGCTGGTGGAGGACCCCTAATCTTTGCCAAGGAGTCCCGATTCCTATCTGTATCACGGAAAGCTTTGTATATACTTTCCTGCACCATCTTCTCTGGCTCATGTGCTCGGCGTATGGCTTCTTCCTGACGCTGCTGTAGCTGCTGCTGTTGTTGCTGCTGCTGCTGCTGTTGCTGCTGTTGCTCTAAAAGACGTCGATCCTCCATTGCATCTATTCGCTCCGTTTTGACCAAACCAGTCAGAGTATTCCATCCACCAACCTTCTGAAATTACAATAATGAGATATAAGCATAGAAAAACCTGGCTTCATTCAACTTTTCTTTTTAAAGAAGACTTCAGTATCATGTCTTTCTGGGTAGTTAAGTAGGAAAGGTTCTTATAGCAAGCTAGAAGTGAGTGAATCCCACTTCATTATATAAATAAAAAGCACTGATATTTAATTTTGATAAAGTTATCAGGTTTCTTTTCATGAAAATTGCAACAAAACAATCTATAAAGAAGTGAAATAAGTATAGTATGGAGCAACTTCCTGACATTGAATTTAAACAACAACCATAGAGAACAGAGAGAGAAATTATGGAAAAAAATAAAGCTCTGACAGTAAAACATCTCACACAAAAAGCAGGTCCCTATCGTGAAACTCTGTACACCATAATAAAACCATCCATGACAATGTGGCAGCCACACAGAGGCAAAGGCTACAAGCCAGGCCTAAAATAATTGCACAACCCTCATGGGTAGGAGCTGTCCCGATTGAACCTTATCATTCACTTTTGTCATTATAAATTATTCTTACTTTAGGTTATCAATTCACTTTCCCTTTCACTTAAACAATAAACTTTCCGCATGCAACTTCTCATGCTTCCTGTTTCCCCTTCTACATTACACACAATGATTATAATAACAAAACCACACAAGCTTCAGCCTGACAGACAGCCCTACTCTTTATCCTGGCCTGAGCAGTGGTCACATACAGCCATTGACTGTGGCTGTGAGGGAGTTCTCTTCCTTATCACTTACAGAGCAATCAAATAACAATGTTCATTCATTTGGACGAGGTACTAACACTATGAGCAGCCAGTGTGGAGTTATCACGTGATGCGGTCGTCCGTACCTGGGCGTGCGCTTGGGCCTGGTAGGCTTTACTGTGTGGTGTCATGAGAAGGGGGTGGTTGTGAGATGGGTGGTTGGAGGGATGGTGGTGGTTGGTCAAGCCGTGGACGTAATAGGCCTGGTTGAGGTTCTCGGCTGGCATGTGGCGGACAGTCTCTCCACCGTGCTACAATAGACCATATACCCCATCAGACATGTCTCCCCACCCACTAAAGCCTACAGCCATCTCATCCAGCAGAATGAAATCAATATGTACTAAGCTTATGGTAAAATAATAATAATAATAATTATGAATAATAATAAAATAAAAAATATGAGATCATCACAGAAAGATATGGAAAATGTAAAATTCAAAGGCACATGAAAATAGGCTTCAGTTTCCTCAATTTGAAGTCGGACAATTCTGAAATAAGTAGGAACATGTGAGATCATCTTTGCCCTTGGGGTAAGAAAGAGGAAAAACACGAAAAAATAGAAATAGAGAACATAAAAACATCAACTGATTTTTATGAATTTAATCTTACAACAAACCACCACTGAAAAAGAATTTACTTGAAAAATAAAAATTTCTAAAAGGATGTAACTCAGCCTATTACAACAACATCAGTACACGGAAAAAACATTTGACAATTGCTGGTCTCCAGGCAGTGCAGGAACAGTCTGGATAATTTCTACACTCATGGTTCAAATAATTCAAAGATTCATGTTACACACATACAAAAAAAGAACATAAAAAAACAAATTGAAGGTAAATTTCTTAACAAGGAGGTAATCAAAACACAAGGATGTGGATAAACAAGGGGGGTCTGGAGGGAAT